>NC_061536.1:3372500-3385000 GCF_022379125.1 Scophthalmus maximus
GTTGTTCATGTTGAAACCGTCAAATGGTTGATATATTATGTTCTTTTGTGTGGCAAATCCATATTGGACATATACCTACTTAACCCCCCCTGCTCAGTTACAGTATTATTCAACTGCACCTATTCAAAGCTTTGTAAAAATGTAACTCGCTATTCCAACTTAATATAAACATGCTGTTGCAGGTCTACAGGTCTGGGTTCGGCTACTTTGGATCAATATGTCAAATGCATATGCTGTCGCATATGTGTTCACCTCAGCTCTTTTAACAAGTGTGTGTGTGTGTGTGTGTGTGTGTGTGTGTGTGTGTGTGTGTGTGTGTGTGTGTGTGTGTGTGTGTGTGTGTGTGTGTGTGTGTGTGTGTGTGTGTGTGTGTGTGTGTGTGTGTGTGTGTGTTTGTTTAGGTGTCGGGGCTGCCAGCCTGGCCAAACTAACCTTCATGGTAGGTGGAGTGGAGGAGGAATACAACGCTGCACAGGAGCTGCTCACCTGCATGGGAGCCAATGTTGTCTACTGTGGACAGGTTGGCACTGGGCAGGTAAAGATACACACATAAAAAAACACGTGCTAACACACACACACATCCAAGCAATCCCTCGTTTTAAACAGTCTTTCCTCACATACAAAGTATTTAACTCATTTCAGTCACTTAGACACAAATATCCTACTATAACTATTTTTTTTCATTCAAACTTACACACAGACATCATGAGTTATATTTTATCCATACATATGATAAATATCCATACTGACGAACTCCTCAGGAATGAAGTGTAAAAGTGCAAAACATAAGCATGAATCAACTCATTTAAAATCACACACACACACAACAAAGTGTTTTCTCTTCAGGGAGATTATCAAACCTGCCTGTTTCTGTCGTTAATCATAATGTAGCTGAACATGCACACAGACATCTTTGAGTACTGGTTGAAATATGATTGACATAAGGCTCTACTGCTGAGAATCATGAATATTACACCACAACCCTAAATATTTTACCTCACTAATCCTGAGAGGTCCATGCAAAATGTCCCAGTTCTGTTTGTGCATATTCTTTTTTTTCAAAGCTGGATCATTTCTCATTCACGCTGACGTGGTTTAAAAAGTATTTACACTCTTTCATTACATTATCTGGGGTTTTGCAAACCTCGTTCATATTCACACAAAGTGATCTTTCCTTTTTTTCATGTTCAATCCTCCCTATAGGCAGCAAAGATCTGCAACAACATGCTGCTGGCCATTGGGATGATTGGGACCGCGGAGACCATGAACCTCGGCATTAGGTATTGTCAATCAATGTTTTGCTAAGCTGCCTCCAACCTGTTATGCTAAAGGAGCAAAAAACAGAGATGAAAAAGTGTTAGTCGTGGAGAGCACAGATAGAAAAATCTGACAGAGGGGATAACTGTGAGTGGGCCTTTAAACGTGGGTGTGGCGGGGGTTTGAGCCAGACGGTCCACTGGGCTTCATTTTCCTTTTTGAAGGAAGTGGAGAAGTGGACATCTCCTCCTGTGTCGAAACTTGTTTGCAAACATTTGGTTAGTATGAGGAGTTAAAGCACAATGAACTCTAAGAGGCACAATTGAGGCGTCCACATTTTAGCCACGCATGGATACAACTATGAACATGCCCTAAGATATAGCCGCCGCTATAAAATAAATTACTATACCAGTGAAATGGCCGTAAGTGTGACAGTAATTTACTACTTCCAATACAGGTTTAGAAGTGTGTGTGTGCATGCGCAGTTTATGGAAGTGCAGAGGGGTCAGTCCATCCCAGAGTCGGATGCCGCCTGTGCTGGAGAGAGATGGATGAGGGGGCAGAGCCACAGACTCTGATTTACATCTGCTGATTGAGCTCTCACTAGTATCCTGTCACACCCCTGTCACTGAACGCCGCCTAGAAATCCCATCTTTCATCATGCCTTGTCCTCGCACAAAGCCTCATTGGCTCTTGAGGCTGAGGATGATGGGATATGAAGTCACTGTCCGATGTGGCTCAAAATCATCTAAGGATTCAAAATGACTGTGGGGGGAGTTTAAACCATTTTTGTAATAATGCATATACAAGAGCACTTGCAGAGCGCAGACCTCCGCCAAGGCTGAGCAATCCCCCTCCTACATGCTGTTTCACCTGGATCCCTCCTGTTACCATGGCCGAAAAATTCATCTTTGATTTTCATGCAAATCCGTTCATCTTTTACTACTCCTGCTAAAAAACAAAGCATCACATAACCTCTGTGGCGGTAGTAATAATTATTATTCAAATGCAGCATGTGAACACCATTTGGGTCTTAGTTTACCATGCAGATGGTCAAAGTTTCGTAGTATTTTGGTAGTATTTTTAAATGAAATTAGCTTTTCTACATTATGGTCTACACGTCAGTTATTCCTCACATTAATGAAATTACCAGGCTCATCAGATTAGTTTTTTACATTTGGAGGTGTTAATTTATTCTCTACTCTGTTCATACATATCCCATGTCAATAATAGACCATTTCCTCTGTCCACTGTGTTACTACATGTGTTTTATGGGCTTTGCAGCTTAAATGGCACGTGCACCCATTTTGTGTGTGTGTGTGTGTGTGTGTGTGTGTGTGTGTGTGTGTGTGTGTGTGTGTGTGTGTGTGTGTGTGCGTGTGCGTGCCCGCCCGCGTCCGCATGCTTGTACGTGCAGTGCTCCTCGCACAGTGCAGCTGTGTTAGTGCAGCTGATTTATCTGTGCTGAGACAGAGGAGGAAAATTGGCATGAGCAGTTGCACATAAATCCCAACACTAGGCCTCTGAAATATGGAGTCATTAAGGGAGCAACACAGATTTACACATTGCCACACTGTCACACTGATGCGCGCACACACACACACACACACACACACACACACACACACACACACAAACACACTTAGACATACACATTTACATCCAGAGACACTGAAGACAGCAGTTTTCTACCAAACTACAACAACTTCTACTCACAGTGCAAATTATTATAATGTTTTGCATAAAAAAGATAATACACAACTACTGCATCCCTTCACTTTGAATGTGAATTATTTTTTCATATCTCCTGACCCATATTCAGTCCTTATCGTGTGAGTGTGCATGTGCACAATGTTTCTCCCTCTTCTTACTAGTTGACCTCTGGGGCTTTATTAGAGGGTTTGACGAAGACTGTCATCGGGAGAGAGCCCACACCCTTAAATCTCCCATGCTGCATTGCGGCCTCTTATGCAGAGAGGACGCTCTCGTTGGTGCTATGTGTGCTGGAACACACACACAAGCACACACACGACACAGTCCGACACAAAGGAGACGGAGCACTCACAGCCAATTTACAGGGAAACAGCAATAACATTTTATCATGCTGGACTTGGGCCTGATAGAGCTGCCCTTTCTTCAAATTGTGCGTGCGTGTGTGTGTGTTTGTGTGTCCTTACCTGTACATGCAGACAGACACAAACACACACACACACACACACACACACACACACAAACGCACCCACTCTCATACACAGTTCTGTCCGTGAAGCTAATTTGTTGATCTCAGATGGAAGCTCGGGCCGTCTCCAGCAGAGCGTGACGTTCTCTTAGTGCAAGGAATGGCCATGCATGACAATTATGAGTGCACGCACACACACACATGCACACACTCCGAAACACACACACACACACACACATACACACCCTGTCTTTCTGCTTTTCCTCTCTTCCCTCCCTTTCAACCCCCCGCCCTCCCCATCTTTATTTGCCTTACCATATCATTTTTCTCTTTTCTTTTAATCCCCTCATCTCTTCTCTGCCTGTCATAATTTCTGCATGCAGCCAACCAGTCATTGAGAGAGGAGAGGGGGGTTGAGAAGCTGCAGCATAGCGCGGCAGTAGCGATTTTAATGATACACTTGAAGATAAAAGGAAAGGAAGACGAGGAGAGAGACGACTGGCTCGGGACAGGATATGAGCCTTTTACAGCTCACGGTTCACCTCGCACACCTGTGTACCTGCACTCATTCATGCGCACAAACATGCCGTCATTGATGCACAAGTGGGCACACACGCACATTTGCGCCTTTATTTGTTTCATGGGGAGGACGACGGGCGAATCAAAGGGTATAACAAGACACGATCCTTTGTGTTGCGAGACAGAAATAGGTTTGCCACAACAGACACCTCCTCCTCCTCTCTCCATAGCTCAAATGAATTGTGAGCATATGCTCCGATGAAGATTAAAGTTGGGTGATAAATGTGCTTGTTGCCTCTATAAATGGGATAGTAAATGCTCGTGTGTGTGTGTATATGTGCTCGTTAGCTCTTTAATGTAATAATAAATGGGGAATGGGCTGGGCTTCTTCTCTCGTGGCATCAGACCAGGATGAGGAGCTAATTGCCATGAAAAGACAGTTAATATCAGCGCTGCAAATGAACACCACCTGCTCGTGCTCCCAGCACATAAACGCATAAATACCCTCCCCTTTCATTTCCATCGCTCTCGCAGTCATTTCATCTACAGTGGCATCGTGCACAGCAACACGTTTGTTTTACTGTTCGTGTCTGTGTGTGTTTATCCATGTCAATCCTGTTAAAGCGTGACATGTCCTCTTCTCCACGCAAATTACCGCAGGCGAAGAACACCACCACTGTGTCAGCTAATAACCACGGCTGTGTGTACGTGTGTGTGTGTCTGTGTGTGTCTGGCTGTGTGTGTGTGTGTACGTGAGGGGAGCAGGAGGGGAACTTCATTGATTTATCGTTAACAGAGGACAACAGCTCCCCGTCAGCGTCTCTGGTCGCTATAACAAACGATCTGAGCGCTCGGACGCGCTTTATTGTAGCTCAGCCAGTAACCTTTTGAGCTGCTGACCCAGAACACTGGGAGGGGCTGCGTGTGTGCGTGCGCGTGCGTGGAAATGGGGATGGGGGGTGGGGGGTTGGGTGCGATGTCAAACATATGTCCTCCAGAGTCCTCAGACAGGGAGGTGTCAGCGGAGAAGACGGGGGGGAGGAAGAGGAGAGGAGAAGCAGGATGGCGAGGGATGCTTTCGGACATATACCTAAAAAAAAAAAAGCCATCAGGAGCGAGGCTGCCATTAAATTAAACCTGTGAGTTAAAACACATGTATACAAACAGACACACGCGCACACACCTTCACACAGACACGCAGTGTCACTCATGGCACTGGAGGCATATAGAGAGAGGAGAGAGGAAAAAGGAAGAGAGGCGACATGGAGGGAGAGTAAAATGCAATTCCCATTCTTAATTAGTTAGTAGACTTCTAATAAAAACTGTGGTGGTACTGGCAGATTGAGAGCCAGGTGTAGGGAGGGGTGGGGGCTGCTGGCCTTAAGGACCTATGATGGTTTAACAGTCATATTGAGAGCAGAATAGAGTTACAGGCCTGTAAGAAACGATGGAGCGAGGCAGCCAGGGCCTGATGTGGTCAGCTTCACACTGGCCTTTAAAATGTTCACACACAAACGCTGCACTACGCAGGCAGATTGAACTACTGACAATGACGCAGCAGTGGCTCCCTCCCTGTTCTAATGCTTAGCACTTTGTTTCTCTCCCTACTTCTCTCTGTCTGTGCTCTCTTTGCCTCCCTTTTTTGGGGGGGGGTTTCTTCACATCATAGCCTTGAGATTCGTCCTCTTGCATATTAAAGTAGGTTGCCGCAAAATGGGGCAGCTGAAGTGAGAGGGTGCTTCTTCTCTACGCGACAGCGAGGTTTATGGCTCCCCTGTGCTGCTTAACCACTTCTCCTCCTCCTCCACTTTCTTTCTTTTTTCATGAAAAAAGGGATGATGAAGGATAGATGTGCTGGTAAACATCAATACTGCATTAGCCAGCATTACAAAGCCTTCAGCCATTAACACTGAGGAATGGTCGCAGCCGGGAATAAGGTTCAATGGGGGTCACGACAATCACCCGGCACCCCCACACCCATCTTTCTCCGTGTTCCTCGTTCACCATGTGGTGAAAATGTAACCTATAATTGGCGTTCATGTTCCCCCCTCCTTTTTTCACTTCTACATGTCTTCACTTAGCCTAACAGGTAAAAAGGGGAATATAATAATGTGGTCATCAATTACATAACCATCTTCTTTCCCTCTTTTTCTATCTTTTCTAGACACGAGTCAGTAATTTTACAGTGTGATTGTGTTCAGGAAAAATTTGAATTGGACTTTTACACCAAGAAGGGCTTAAACTCTGATCTTCACAAGATGTCTTTTTTTTCGAGGGTCTGATTACCCTGTTTGATCATTTTTACCTATGGATCTCCCAGATTACATTTCCAAACAAGATACTGATCTCTGCCCCCCCCCCCCCCCCCCCCCCCCCCCCCCAACCCCCCACCCTCTTGTCCCAGACTTGGTTTGGACCCAAAGCTGCTGGCAAAGATCCTCAACATGTCGTCTGGTCGTTGCTGGTCCAGCGACACTTACAACCCGGTCCCTGGAGTCATGGATGGAGTCCCCTCTGCCAACAACTACCAGGGCGGCTTTGGAACTACACTAATGGCAAAGGTACAAGACTTGCTACCTTCTGTCTTTCTGTCACGCTTTTTTTTCTCTATCATCATTGACTCCGCTCGTGCACCGAACGTTTTCCTAAACATCTCCGGAGGGGCTGTATGTGAGAGGAGAAATGTTGCTCAGGGATTTGTTTGGTCTATAACTGCTGGAAAATAATACACACAACATGCTCCCAGAGTCCAAAGTGACTTGATTTTCGTATGTCTCTTGTCCAACTAACAGTCCAAAACACACAAATATTCAATTTACATTGAAGAAAAAACAAGAGATCCTCAAAGTTGAGAAGCTGGAACCAGCCAACATTTGCATACATTTTTGCCTGCTAAATGATTGAAATGGTTAAACCATTCATCAATAGGTTTTCCATTGACTAATCAAATAATTGACTAAGCATTTCAGCTGCTACTCTCTCGTGTTCTTCTCTTCATTTAGTTTCTATGCCGTGTCATTTGCTTTGTTCCACTTCTGACTGTTCTTTTGTCTTGGTGTGGAATCTGCTCCCCTCTTCATTGCTCCATCTGTGACTTATTGTGTGCCACTTGATTTTACTGTCACTGCATTAGCTTGTCAGCGAGGGTCAGTCTGTGTATCATTTAGTGCATCTCTGTGTCAGTTAAATCACTTTCATTGTGTGCTCCGCATACATAGTCACGCACATTCAGCTTATCTGATGTAGGGTAAATATGTGCTTTCTTACAATCACCTATCGGCCATTCCATCAAGAAGACAAGATCATCATGTGAGTCCACCTATCACGCACTCAGCCTCTCTTTCTTTCCGTCTCTAGGATCTCGGTTTAGCTCAAAACACTGCCACCAACACGAAGACGCCCGTCCCTCTGGGCTCCCTCGCCCACCAGATCTTCCGAGTCATGTGCTCCCGCGGTTACGCTAACAAGGACTTCTCATCTGTCTTCCAATTCCTGCGTGAGGAGGAAGGACAGTGAACGTAGGGAGGAGGGGGACAGTTAACTGTGATTTTAGCATACGCATACACACACACACACACACACACACACACACACACACACACACACACACACACACACACACACACACACACACACACACACACACACCCCAGTGCCCCTTATCCCACAATGCTCAGGAGAGACTAAGGCCTTGCCCTCAGGCAAAGATGTACAATCCAATTAACATACTGTATGTCGACATGTGTCCCCCCCCTCATTGCATTAGCTGAATCATACTCTCCATTCATGGCTCCCCCTCCAAATTGTGGGGAAATGCTAAAACTGACCTTAGATACGTGTCTGGAGACAAAGCAACGCTCTCTCACCAGTCAGAGCTGATTGGCCAGAGCGGGAGGGGGAAGTGAGAGGTAGGAGGAGGCGCTGCAGATTTACATGTAACAAGGCAGACGCATGTGTTTTTTTCAGGAAAGATTGCAAAGTAATCATTGCGTGAATGTTGAACGTATGTTTTTGTCAAATTTGTGCTTTTTGCCTGTTACCCAAGGATCTATCCCTGTTTGATGATAAAGGTGAACAAAAAAATGAGATAAGAACAAAATAAAAACAAGATGGGCTAAACTAATGGGGGAAATAAATCACATTCACAGCACTACATTCAAGGAAACCAAAACTGTCCATACCATGGGCACAGAGTTCACTTGTTACATTTCTTTGTTTCTGGCTGGATGGTGGTGTCCGTCTCTCCCCCGGGTGCCTCCTCAGACATCCTACCAGCACACAAACTAGTTCATTGCATAATTAAATCATCCAGTTTTTTTACACAGTTACAGTATTTTCAAGTCTCGGTCACTACATTTAAGTCTCACTGGATCAACCAGCTCTGCTCTACTGTACCATGAGATAAATATCCTGGTTATTTTTGCACTGTGTGCATCGCGGTGTGATGTGCTGGCTTATTTTGATACAGATACCCTTTAAACTTACCTCCTCTTCTCTGCTGTCCGCATCTGTTTATCGAGCCACTGGAGTATTATTCCGCGACCAACACTGTTTCAATTTTATACCGCACATTAACTGCACATTGTTGTTCCCAGTGTCCAGCACGTTCTCTTACCCGTTTAACTTCACTTAAAGTCTATCCTCCTCCTCGCATAGTGTACGACGTCTGTGTGAAGTGTAAGTGAGGAACGCCTCCACCCTGCTGTGAGCAAATGTACATAATGTATATTTTATAATATTGTGTGGTATTGAAGAGGAATCTAAAAGAACTGTCACCCTTTTTTTTTTTTTTTGTTTCTACAGTTTGTCTTTGCTCTGTGAAACAGATCCTCGGTCAGTAGCCTAAAATAAAAGATGTTCTGTGAATTTGGTGTTTGACTGCTTTTGTGAGATATGTACAGTGTGTTGCTTTTTTTGTGCACATTGTAAAAATAGAGCATACAAATTACATAATGTTAGTGATTAGTGAGTTCAGAGCTTTCTTGATAAGAAAGTAGACAACTCAATCAAAACTTTGTGTACAACGTGTTAACCTTATCGTGTGTCCTTGTTGAAAGTAAACAGGCTATATTAAAAAATCAAGGTCGCTGATGTGGCCGTGTTTATCAACCCACCGCTGCATATCCACTACCTACCGAAAGAATGTGAAGCTGCGCATATTGCTGTTTTGAACTAAAGGCAAACATCAGCATCCTAACATACTCACAATGACGATGCTATTGTGCTGATGTTTAGCAGGTTTACCATCAGCTAAGGTTGATTGGAATGGTGGGGAAAAAAAACTCAGAAGCTATTTGGTCATAAACCTATTAGACACGTTCAACTGGATAAGAAGTCAGGGTGTCACCAAAGTGGTTAACTCATCCTGAGGGGGACATGAAGGTCTGCACCAGATTTCACGGCAATCCATCCAATAGCCGCCGAGACTTTTCACTCAAAAACCACAAATGTGGAACAGACAATCTGGGAACCACAGATATGTGAAATGAATTTCATGGCTATCCATCCCACAGTTGTCAAGACGTGTCAATAAAGAAGCAAACATGTCGATCGCTAGAGGAGAAGTCAAGAGATCACCAAAGTCTTTAGGACTCATCCTCTGGGGACTGTATGTACAAAAATGTCACGGTTATCCATCCAATAGAGGAATTTCGGTCCAGAGACCAATGTGGCGGGACTGACGGACATACGCCAACCATATATAATATCATACCTGTAGTTTACTGTTGTTGGAATGTGTATGCAGTAAAGTTCAGATCTGTCGTGTGAGCTCATCACCCCTCCTCGGTTGCCGTTCCTCAAGTTTGTCCTCATCGGAATTTGGGGTTTTGGGGAATAACACGAAGGTCTGTCCAAAAATCTTTGGCTTCTCCACTGTCTGTCTGCATCTGCATTACACGAACAGGCCATGGTCATCTTTTAGTTCCATGTTTCAGCTGCAGTTACAGCAGCTTGAACACGGCAGACCGGCCAACGATCCAACCTTTCCGCTCTGCAGTGGGTTGTTGTTCCATTGTGCCTCCAAAGCGCTTCGGCAGGCGCTCGTAACATTTAAACGTCAGTCGGGGAGAAATAGGAGCACTAATCTCAGAATGATGCCCTTATTTCCATCATTACAATGAAATGAGAGGGGGGAAAAGAACAAATGTGGTTTTGTTTTATTGTACTCTCTCTTTTTTTTCTTCTTTTTTTCCCCCCTGAGTGCTGGTGTGTCTTTGCGACATTTTATAGAGCTGCTGTCGTCTAAGTGGCAGCCGCAGTTGTAGCAGACTGTGGCGAGCCACTGGTGGCAGGAGTTGTGTCGTGGGCTTGTGACTCAGTCTGTTGTTGTTCTTTGGGGATGTTATGCACTTGCCTCGGCTGCGTGCTTTGAAGATTATCTCCAGCTGATTGTAATAGAGAGGAAGTACTTATGGGCTCAGTATCTCATCAGAAACCTTATTAGGATGCCATTGTTACCACACACCGTACATCCTCCCATAGAAGAAGCTTTTTTAGCATCTTTGAGCCTCACCAACACCTCGTCGGCCTTTGCAGACAATCGACCCCGGGCCCTCCCGATGTCTCCCCAAAGAGGAGCGACGCCTTTGGCCCCGGCCTGCCGAAATTAGGCTACGTAGCTGATTCATATTTGGGTGTTTTAATTTGCCTGTGTTTTATAGCAGGCTGCTGAGCCGGCGGTTTGCTCATTAAAAGGACACATGAAAGCAGGCTGTAAAGGAGCCGCGGCGAGACCGGCCCGCGCTGACGTCTGAAGGGGACGCGGGCGACCGAGGGAAGCGACCGAGTCCCAGGCCAGCCGGTCTGAGCCGGAGGGCCTCACCCTCTCCGCCAGGCAGCCAGTGGCGGGACACTAGACACACCACAGTGAATGTGTCCACACCAGCATACGACACCAGTCTGATGTGTCAGCAGGAGTTCGCTGTTTGATGCCTGACTTGTGTTTGTCCCCCCGGGAGTCGAACAATGACCCAGTTTGACAACACTGTGCTGAAAGATTCTGTAGCCTATATATGAAGTTCTAACTTTTTCAGGCATTAATCCGCGAAACGTGATCACAGATACGGGGGCCCCCGAGCGGAATTGTCTTGAAAGCTTATTTATGTATCTTGTGCACAGTTGAACAAGTTTAGCATCTTTCCCATTACTGCTGGTGTTCTCAGACTTTGAAGTTAAGTGCCCACCTGATTGAACCCCCCCCCCCCCTCTCTGCCATTTAGAGACTTAAACAGCCTCGGCTCTGAGACTCGCTGCTGTGATAAATACCTGAGGCAACAGCGTTCATTATTTCTCCATTATAACGACTGGTGGATCCCCTCGGCTGTTTAACGACTTGCTCTTTAAGGAAGTAAGAGCAGTGGGGTCATGCAACAGGGAGGTGGGGGGCGTTGGGGGGGGGGTGGGCTCCTCCAAGCACCCTGTGATTCATATCAAACGCATGTTAAGTGGCATGCGGTTAAATTAGTGGCTGGAATCTAGCAGGTATAATAGCTTGCTCAGCCGTGCGCAACGAGCCACTGTCTCACTGTTTAGTAATGCGGCCTTGATATCTTTTACATGAACCCAGCAATAACAGTCAGGCGTTTTTCTTTTTTTTCCGCCCCAACCCCTGTATCCACACCCACGGCGTCTGCACATTGGCCCAACACCCACACACATGCACACACATGCACACACAAAGTCTTCTTCCTGTTTTGTAGACAACATTCTCCCATCCTGAGTCATTGACTCCGCTCAGGTTCATTAGTGAAGATAATTCCACTGCAGACAGCGGGTCAGCGTATAACACGTCACGATGACAGCGAGGCACATAACGGCAGCTAATTATAACTATGAAGTCCTCATTAGAATATCTATGGGGGGGCAGGGTAGGGGGGTGTAGTCTGACGCCATCTTTTCTCGTTTGGTCCTTGCATGCAGGACACGCGGTGCTCGAGAGGATGTAAATAGTCTGATTTCTATGACGATCCCACTCCTCTATTTTCCAACATTGTATTGAATTGTGCCCACTTTCCCTTCCCTATACTCTGGCTCTCTCTTTTCACACTCTTACCTTCTCTCCAGCATTGTACCCCCGTCTTCACGTTAGCCCCCACACACACCCTCTGTCACCTGTGAGTAACAACAACACGCACACTGTATTCATCAGACACCGCTACACATGCTCAGTAGCTCTTCATTCTATTAATTACTCTCATTTTCGAAGAGTGATCATCAGACCCCCGTCAGTATCCATCACTGCCCGGTTCCCACAGAGACCCAGGCCCGAGAAATAATCGCCTGTATCTGAAACAGGGGCTCCGGCCCCTCCGCTCCCAACGGACCCACCATGGTGGGCCCTAAATACCCCAGGGGGTGCGGCTCCCGCTGAGCCCACATTTGTCTCTGCCAGCAGCTGGGGGGGGGGGGGGGGGGGGGGGGGGGGGGGGGGGGGGGGGGGGGGGGGGGGGGGACTATAGCTATAAGGTCTGATCCAGAGGCTGCTAGTGTTGGTTCAGACCTGTAAAGTGGGAAGGCAAAGCGGAGGTGGACTGATCCAGTTGTA
>NC_061536.1:3730000-3835000 GCF_022379125.1 Scophthalmus maximus
GAAAAACGCCACGTGTGAGTGACAATGCGGTGCTGCACGCTCCTGTACAAAGGTGCGCGTCTGTATTTGCGACCCGCGTCGACGAGCGCCGAGTGCGGCGCCTCGCTCAGGGTCACCGGAGGATGAGCTCTCAAACATTCCAGATTGAGTGCCGCTTTCATAAAATCAATTCTTTTAAGCAGAAAAAAACGAGAGAGAAGCCTGATTTCCATTTCTTTCAAATGTTGTCCTTGCTGGTGGGTTGGAGTTGCACCTGAGCGATAGATTTAGAGGTATTTTGCGAAAGCGAGTTTTTTAATGAGAACACAAAATCGATAAGTTCAATTACAAGTCAGTGTTCCTGTTCATTAAAAGATTGTCCGCAACTCAATATCCTTTTTTTTTAATTGTCTACGTTCAGAGCTCTACCTTACGATTTCCTGCATTTTTCAGGGTAGGACATGAAGGGGGACCTTAGCAGAAAGGCTTATTACTCCCTCATCCCATGTTAACAATCCCCCCTCCAATCCACCATCATGCCCCAAGGCACCAGGGGTATTTTTGGGGAACCGCCTCCCTCTGCCACGACGTCATCCCAAAAAAGAAAAGAAGAAGAAAAACGTGTCACCACTGGAAACACATCCGTATCCCTAATGAGACGATTGAGGATTTGTGATGGCTAGATGCCGTCCCCTTCCCTCTGTGAGAAACCTTTTCATCCTCCGGGAATAACGCCTCCTCGCTTCCACGCGTTCATTCATATTCTTTCGATGAAACACAGCTCAGGTCTCTTTCTATCTCTCTTTAGTGTTCTTGCCTTTCATATGCCCCAGCTTCCCTCCTCTCTTCCCTCATAAAAGATCCAAGTGCTCTTGAGGATTATATGAACTCTTTGAATGAAATCAGAGTTATGCGGATGAGCAAGGCCTGAGCAGTGACAGACAAGTATTTGTAGATGTTCACTACAAATGTGAAAATGTTGATCATCCAGCCGGTGGTTGATTGGACTTCTTAAATGCATTTTTTTTTTACAGTTTATTCAGAGATATAAGATTGTTGTATTTGTCAACCTCAGAGCAACAGGCTGCTGGATTTGATCTTCCACAAAAAAATGTAGACCTTGAAAAAAGAAAATGTAATCTTTCATTGCTTAATTTCTTTAAAACAGACAGTCCTTAGTATTAGATACATATACAGCCACGTGTCCCATCAATGCCCCTCCTAGCAGTTTGTGCTACAGTAGCTCTTCTCTGGGATTGGAACACATGGGCCAGTCTTTCCTGCCCATGTGCATCAATGAGCCTTGGGCACCGATAATCCCATCGCCGGTTCACTGGTTGTCCTTACTTGGACACTAACTACTACACACGCATGCTGGAAACCACCTCGCAAGACCTGCCATTTTGGATACGCTCTCGCCCAATCGTCTAGTAGCCCATCACAATTTGGTTCTTCGTCGAAGCCGCTCGGATTCTTAAACTTGCCCGTCTTTCCTGCTTTCAACACGACTCGACTTCAAGAGCAGACTTCTATAGCTCACCTCTTGACAGGTGCCGTTGTGACCATCCATCAGTGTTATTCCCTTCGCCTTTCTGCGGTTTTCATGTTGTGGCTGATCTGTGAATAAAATTGTTATATTTAACTGTTGAATACCTTTAGGTAGGACAAAACAGAGTCAATTCGAGTAATGGACAAGCTTTAGACCTCTATCGCCTAATCAATTGATTCATTGAAAAAAAAATACATTGCACAATAATCTTTAATGAAAAATAATAAGCTCTTGCACTCCTAGAGTTGCTGTTTTTTTCCTAGAGGGGGTGCTTTTCAGATTCCTCTCAATTTTGACATATACAGAATATAAGTAAGACAGTAGTATGAGGAGTATGTGGGTTTTTGCATCTTCAATCACTCTACTTGGTGGATTGAATCAACTGCAATTATGTTACCCCGCTTATCCTGCTTCAGATAGGCTTCAATGAAGTCTCTGATTTGATTTCACCGGGACTCTAATATATCCATAATTGAATAACTTTGCCCACATATGTGCTCTTATCTATTAGTGTGAGGCCCTCTGTGGGGGTGACGTCTGATCGGTCAATAAATCAGATGGATGAGCAATGATGGTGGGCCGAGATAAACTGATTGGGTCGGCCTGTGTTAGTCTGGAGGGGCGGGCCCACAATGCTGAAGCCTGCTGCGTCTGTCTTGGCAGGTATGATTAATGGTGTGATGGTGAAGGGCAAGGGCAAGCAAAGGCTTTTAGCATGGAATCAGGAAAACAATAACAGATTGGGAGGAGGAGACTCTATGTGGTAGACCAAATAATCTGTGTTCATGTATGGTTTTATAAGCTGATATGCCTTTTAATCCTTTGAGATCCATTCTGGACGGGAAAAAAGGTTTGTCGTGCTTAAGCAAAGAATACATTTCAGAGGGATCACTGTCTGCCTGTCTCTCTCTTTTAAACTAATTTTGTTTCATTTCATTACACCCCCACCCTCTCTCTCTCTCTCTCTCTCTCTCTCTCTCTCACTCTATCGGTCCCATCGACTCATCCTCTCTCCTCTCCCTCCTCATCAGGATGGGTCACGTGCAGGTCGGGACAGGAAGAAGACGGTGTCCTTCAGCTGCAGCCTGTCAGAGAAGAAGATCAGTAGCGCCGCCGACTGTATCCACTCCATGGTGGGTCCGGCTACAGTGTGACCCTTTATATAAAACATGGGCTTAACACAACTGCACATGAAACACTGAATGTGAAAAAAAACACAGAAGTGAAGTGGACCGACTTTTGAAGTGAAAGTCGGCGGGGTGACAAATTCATTTCACATATGTTTCTTCCAGGTTGAGGGGAGTGAGCTGAAGAAAATCCGACCCAACTCACGTGTTTACCAGCGCTACTACATGTTGGACACAGGCCTCCAGGCGTTGTGCTGGGAGCCATCCAAGAAGGAGTCGGACAAAGCCCGGATCTCTCTTGCCTCCATGCGAGAGGTCAGTGTCTGGAGGGAAAGCTTTCTTAATCAACCCTCTGTGGCTGTTGCTTTATGACTGACCTCATTGATTCGTTTAGGATAAGGCGATGGAAATATTTTCAACCTTGAACAGTTCATTTGTTTTTATTGTATCTAATGAGGAATCCCCCCCCCCCCCCCCCCCCCATGTCTCTTTGTGGTCTCAAATTCCAGGTGCGGACAGGTCGTAACACAGAAACCTTCCGCACCAGTGGAGTTTATGAGCAGATTTCGGAGGACTGCGCATTCTCCATAATCTATGGGGATGTATATGAAAACTTGGACCTGGTGGCCAACTCTGCCGAAGTGGCTAACATTTGGGTGACTGGACTAAGGTGCGACACAATAAAGACATTCCGTATATAATTTTGTAAATCTACCAGAAACACAATGAACATTTTTTTATAAAAATTGCAACATTCATTAGCTTTGCCCCTTTTGCAGTAACATCTACTGAAGACAATGAAATCCTAGCTGTACTATCTATCTTATGTGTTTTGTGGAATTACAATCTGATATTCTGACTGACATCAAAGTGAGCCAGTCACGAAAATATTTAATTTTGCGGTTGAGTAAAGGGCGGGCTAAGATAATAGAGCCTTTTTTGGTTGGGCCTCTTGTGTCTGCTCAACAACATATCTTGGATCTTGGCCTTTTCACCAGTATTGATTGTATTATGATGAACAGCGAGATCTTGGTGGGATAATTCGTTTTTATCCTCCGCTGAGACCTCTTTGTGATGAAAGGCTATGCAAGTAAACTTGATTTGTCTGATTCTACTGCTGAAGCTTTTGTTGCTTTAAACGAGTGTCAGCGAAAAATGCCCTCTGCTGAAAATGGAAATGTTCATAATGCAGTACTGTAATGTAAACATTATGTCCCATTGCCTCGACCTCCTCTATTCTTCTCTCCTCTGCCTCCAGGTATCTGATGCAGTACGGGAAACACGCCCTGGACATGCTCGCCAGCAGTCAGGACAGTCTTCGCCTTTGCTGGCTCGAGCAGTTGTTTTCCTCTGCTGCTGATTCGGACGGACAGGAAGGTGTTGAGGAAGGGATTCGCTTGCAGTCGGCCGTTAGGTTGATACAGGGCGTGAACCCTGGGGTGGGCCGCGGCAAAGTGGAGCGCAGGTTTAAAGAGCTTCAAAGAGTCAGGGAGAGGATGTGTGGTCTCACGATAGATAACGGATCGGGAGTTAAAGATCACATTGAAACCAAAGGGCCACTGGGAACAAATGAGCGAGTCACCAAGCAGGAGTTCTTCGAGGTCTTCCATGACTTTTGCACACGCCCGGAGATCTACTTTCTGTTGGTGCAGTTCTCTAGCAACAAGGAGTTCCTGGACACCAAAGACCTGATGCGGTTCCTTGAGGCGGAGCAAGGCATGACTCATGTGAGTAACACAAGGTCATTCATATAGAGGAAAACAAGTCGGGGGTACATGGGCAAATGAAATCCCAATATTCCCTCTCCAAGGGGGCGGATGTCTCCTTCATCTCTCAATCTCCCCCTGTCACTGTCTTCTAGGTGAGTGAGGATACCAGTCTGAAGCTCATCCAGTCCCACGAGCCATCAGAGGAGGGCCAGCAGCAGGGATACCTGTCTTTGGACGGCTTCACCAGCTACCTCACTTCGGCAGAGTGCCACCTTTTTGACGAGGAGCACAACGCCGTGTGTCAGGACATGTCCCAGCCCCTGTCCCACTATTACATCAACTCCTCCCACAACACCTACCTCATAGAGGACCAGTTTAAAGGTCCCTCCGACATCTCTGGATACATCCGCGCCCTCAAAATGGGCTGTCGGTGTGTGGAAGTGGACGTTTGGGACGGCCCTGATGAGGAGCCAGTGGTGTGTACAGGTCACACCCTTTCCCCACCGCTGGCCCTGCGATGTGTGTTAGAAGCGATCGGAAGGTTTGCATTTGTGGCGTCGGAGTATCCCTTGATTATATGTATTGAGAACCACTGTTCACCTGGACAGCAGAAAAAGTTGTGGCAACATCTCACGGGTGTACTAGGGGAGAAGTTATATGCAAATCCCCCCGATGAAGGGGACCCCTACCTTCCATCGCCGCATGCCTTAAGGCACCGAATCCTACTCAAGGCTAAGAAATTGGGACCAAGTCCTGATGGGGGGGACGGGGAGGTGAGTGAGGAGGATGAAGGGGCAGAGATGTGTCAAAGGGTGAAGGCAGCTAATAGCGGAGGGGCACCGCCTGGGGGAAGTGAGAAGGATATGTTGCGGAAAGGCGTCACTCAGTCTAATCCTCCTCATCCTCCTTCCAAATTACAACTCTTGAAGGACCTGTCTGACCTGGTTACTCTCTGCTGCTCGGTGGGCTTCATTGACTTTCCAACATCATCCAAAAGCCAAAAACCTTGGGAACTGTGCTCCTTTCACGAATCTCTGGCCGTGCGTCTTGCCGGCGAGAGCCCCGGCGACTTTGTCAATCACAACAAGCATTTCTTGTCACGCGTGTACCCCAGCCCCATGCGCATTGACTCGAGCAACATGAACCCGCAGGACCTGTGGAAGTGCGGGTGCCAAATTGTGTCCATGAATTTCCAGACCGCGGGACTGATGATGGAGCTGAACACGGCGTGGTTCCGGCAGAACGGGAACTGTGGTTATGTTCTGCGGCCGGCCATCATGCGGCAGGAGGTGTCTTATTTCAGCGCCGACACCAGAGACACAGTGCCTGGTGTGTCTCCACAACTGCTTCACGTGAAGGTGGGGTGGGGGTGAAATGATGAAAAGACTCATAATTAGATAAGGACATCCTTATTGAGACTTAATTGGTAATTCTAGTTCTATTACAACTCGGTTCTTAATCATCTCTTGGCTGATAACAACATGGCTAAAAAAAGATGTCAGACAATCATACTGGTGTTAAAGAAACCACTGGGATGTCTAGTCGTTCAGCTGTGCTCAAATGAAAAACCTGCTTTACGAGTGGCTTCTTTACAGCCCGTCTAATCGATAAAGGTAAAGGCCAAAGCTATGAAAAACGACAGAAGTTGTAATGAACTGGAATAATCCCCCCAGCTCACGATTTTGTTCTAATAGCCCGCAGTGCATGGATAACAGCCAATGTGGCGACCATTCGTTTCAGGTGATAAGTGGCCAGAACCTGCCCAAGCCAAGGGGTTCTGGGGCCAAAGGGGATGTGGTGGACCCATACGTATATGTGGAGATCCACGGCATCCCAGCTGACTGCACAGAGCGCCGCACCAGGACAGTGACCCAGAACGGCGACAACCCCATCTTCGACGAGAGCTTTGAGTTCCAGATCAATCTGCCAGAGCTCGCCATGGTTCGCTTCATGGTGCTGGACGATGACTACATAGGGGATGAGTTCATAGGTCAGACTCAGATCAGAAAGGCTTAATGTAAATGGATTCAAGCACACAACTCACACACACGATTCCTTATAGTTATAGCTTGTGCAAGAGCCGATCAGACTGTGAAATGGTACTACCACATTTCTTATATTCTTTCAAACATTTTGGAATTGAATGTGATTATCCTCCCACCACAGGTCAGTACACCATCTCTTTAGAGTGTCTTCAGCCAGGCTACCGACATGTACCGCTGCAGACTCTGACGGGAGAGGAACTTGCCCACGCCAAGCTGTTCGTCCATGTGGCACTCACCAATCGCAGAGGAGGGGGAAAGCCTCACAAGCGGGGCCTGTCTGTGCGGAAGGCCCGGAAGGGCAGGGACTACACAGCCCTGAGGGACCTGGGAGTCCGGGCTGTGGACGAGGTTTTCAGGACGGTCGCGCCGCTGCTGAGGGAAGCAACTGACCTGAGGGAAAACATGCAGGTGATGAAGAGCAAAGTGACTTTGAACCAAGAATGAATATTCATTGTTTTGGACATGATAATAATAATAAGCACATCATTATTAGATTTAAGTTTGTTGTCACAAGAGGAAGTGAATGTGCCGACGACAAGACGGGTAGTTGAGTGTCAAAATAAAACAGGAAATGAGCCGACAGGAGGGATAACAAAAGGGAACTTAACAAATGCAGAGATGTGACGAGCAGAATGACAAAGAGTCCAATAACGATATATCAAAAGTCCGCCAAGAAATAACTAAAAAGTCCACAACCAATGAATTAAAAGTTCTTCAAAGCTCCGAAGACTACTTACTGTAATCAGGCAGAATCCTGACAGACATAACTTTACAATTTTAGGTCAACAATCAACAGTAATTCTGATCATTTATCATCTTTTTAAGAACATTCACTGGTTCCAGCTTCCTGTTATACAGTATACCATTTTAATTTGGATATCTTTAGCTTTAATGCTGTTGATTTGACAAAACGAGAATTTTAATGTTACAATTGATTCTTTTTTCTAAATTCCCCACATTTTCTAGTATAAAAAAGTATAAATTCATACAAGAAATCTGATGTTATTACCAATGACAGAGGATTCATTACTTGCCAATGATGTGATTTGGGATGAACCAGAGTTCTACTGAAAGCTCACATAACCCTGATGAGCGAAGCAGGAATTTGGTCTACGTGTGCTTCTGTCACCCTGTGGAAATTACAGTAAACAGTAATAATAATGTATGTTCAGACAGCGGGGTGACCGTTGGCATCCACATCTCTTGAATTCCTCCATTTCAGTCCAAAATACTACAGCAGCACAACTCCAGGAGAACAAATCAGTTGCTGGAAGACAAATGGCTCTGCTGCAGGACTAGCTTTTGATTACCTGCCTCTCTCTCTGTGTGTGTGTGTGTGTGTGTGTGTGTGTGTGTGTGTGTGTGTGTGTGTGCGTGTGGGTGTGAGAGTGAGAGTGAGAGAGAGAGAGAGAGAGAGAGAGAGAGAGAGAGAGAGAGAGAGAGAATGGAGTTTGGAAGCTGGAGACAAAGAGGGGGAAAGATTTCACAGATTTTATGACTATTTGATTTTGACATTATTCAGTTTTCATTATCCTCTGTACTGTTTTTTTCACCGGGGCCAGGTCATCAGAAAAGGGAAAGAGAGAGGTTGGGGGCGGGGAAATGTCCTCTCGTTTAAATCTGCAGATTTAATTTGTCCATCTTCTGCTGTCTTGAACAGAACTCAGTGGCAGTGTTCAGGGAGCTGTGCGGGGTGTCCGCTGTGGCGAACCTCATGCAGTGTGTACTGGCCCTGAGCTCCAGAGTTTCAGGACCAGATGGGACACCTCTGCTCCTGTTTGACCTCCGGGACCAGTACCCCACCCTGGAGCCCCAGGGGCCTCTGCCCGATGTCCTTCGCAGGGTGGTCTCCACCTATGAAATGGTGAGGAGGAAGGAGACTGAACAGTCACTAAGCTTCTTGTTCTGCGTGTATAATGTATACAAGGTTTTTGACGCTGGAATCCATCAAAAGGAAGGAAAGACTAAACAAAAGCAAAAAGAGATCACAAATCAGTCGGCCGCCTCCCATCTCCTGTGTGCTCGGCCCAACAATGAACCCCCACCCCCCCCCCTCTTCCCAGACAAAAGCTTCCCTTCTGGCCGATATGTAAACTCTCATTGTTATGTCGCGGACAACATCCCGGTTCGTTCGGCCTGTAACAAGGCTCGTAAACACATCCGCGACATCCTCACCTTGGCCTGCATCCACGGTTTTGTTTCCACCCAAGGAGAAAGCTTACGTAACATTTCATGCAATGATGAATCCTGCCCTCCGGAAAAGACTCCCCTCATGGGAACAAACACAAAGGGGGAACGAGGGCAAGAGAGGGGTCAATTGGTCTGTTGGTGAACTCATCAGACAGTCAATGAAGCAGGATGAATCAGTGTGTCTGAGCGGGTTCAGGCTGCTCACGCCTGCCGACTCAATGCCAGTTTTTCACTTCAGCTTTTCCTTTTTCGTATCTCATTTTCAACGCAATCCACTTCGGTCCCCACCTCCGCGGTTCAGCCTCCTCTTCGTTCTCTCTCTCTGTCATTCATCTCTCCCAGTTCCCACCTCCTCCTCTTTCTCTGTCTGGGCCTCGCTGGATTGCGGCTGCACGATATAAGGGTTTTCCATACAGCTGTGGTCCGGTTGTCGAAAGGGCACAGCCTCGCTTGCTATGTTAAAGGGTTTCCGTGGTAAACAACCCCCCCCCCCCCCCCCCTTTTTCCACCATCTGTCAGGCTGCCGCAATACTTTTTAAAATTGGTATTTGCTAAAAAATGCACTTCTTCATGTTTCATTTGACATATTCCCCAGGAGTCTCTCGGGTTGGACGTTTGAAAGTCAGCATGAGTTGCGAGACTATTACAATTTTAGCGAGACTGTCCTGAGAGCATATGCGATGTGTGTACGAGGGTGTGCGCTCCGTGAGTGAGTGAGGGAGACGTTCAGAGTCATAGCCGAGATGAATCGATCTCCTCCCAGTCTTATTCAGTTACGATCAAGGCTCTGGTACATAAACCGCGACGCTTTAATTTAACCACGCTCGTTTGTCACTGCTATGCAAGTATAGGAACAGCGCGGTACTTGTGACCATGTGCTTGTGCATTTTGCGTGTAATTGAGAGAGTGTGTGTATCTCCGTGTGCATATTCATCCACCTCCCTTTGCGCCCAAATACGATCCGAGTTGAATACTATTACCTGCCGGAGAATACCATTAGCATTGATTTGAATGTCGTTCAGCGGGACCGACTCCACACCTCAGTCCTGGTGCCTGGAGGGAGAGGCCAAACAACACACACACGTGTTTGTATGGGTCTTAATGAATGGGATCATGGCAAATTAGTAAACTGTAGTTTATCCTTTATTTGTTGAACATCTTATTTTCCCCCACAGAGCACGTCATGTCCTCTGGGTGTGTGTGTGTGTGTGTGTGTGTGTGTGTTTGTTATAAGCTTCACATTCATGCATTGTTTGTATAGGCTTGAGTCTACTGCACATTTTATGGTGATTCTGCCAACTGTGCAAAACTCAATTGACTATTTCCATAATTTTGTTTTTACAATTACCAATGTGTGACACAGCAGTGTGTTTTATTTGTCTTTTTTGAAAAGGTTCAGCGTAGGCCTCCGAGTGATTTACACCAGTCTGCTGTCGCTCTCTTAATCTGTACTGTACGGTGTTCTTCTACAGCGGACAATAAAACACACTGTACAGTGCATGTCCGTAACAGTGGACGGTATGTACGAAAGAGCACTCTGTTAAAATGAGTTCAGGGTTTATGGTGCGCCACAACTGTGTGTGTGTGTGTGTGTGTGTGTGTGTGTGTGTGTGTGTGTGTGTGTGTGTGTGTACGTGTTTCATGCTGATCGATGTTTCCCTGTCTGCAGATGGTCCAGGCAAGCAGAGAAGTGATCGAGCTCTCCGACGGAATCTACGAGAGGATCCTGCATGTACAGACGATGGGTGTGTAGGCATGTGTGTGTGTGTTGGTGTTACCTGTGTCAAACAGAAGCTGCTATGTAGAGTGTGCGTGTGTTATGATGTGTGTGTGTGTGTGTGTGTGTGTAATGAGTAAAAACCAGGCTGTGCCCGTATTCCTACAAGTCCCACAGCCTGTGTAGCAGTGCTGTTATCCACACTGCAGTGGCTGCTTTTGTCATTAAGGAAACTCCATTTCTTTCCTCTCCTCCTCTCCCACTATATTCTTTTTCCCCCCTGTCCATCTTCCACAAAGCATCTGGCTAAACGTCAGTGTTACACAAGGTTAGATGAGTCTTTTTTCTTTCTTTTTTTTCACTGGCCCGGTTTTGGACGGAGGGGGTTCAAAATGGCACAGCTCCAAGGAGCTGACCCGCTGATAGCGCTTGTGTGATCTCTGGCAGAGGTTTGTTTATTTCGGCCTGGTCTCTTGGGTTCTCAGACATTAGTGCCCCCAGACTTTCATCGCTGTAGCAGTAAACAACCCCACAAACACACTGGTGTGCATGCGCATGCACACGCACACGCCCACACACACATCACGCTGAGTCTTCAGCTGTCACCCGTGGAGACAGAATGATTGACATTTGGACGTGTTAACCTGTGGCTTGTTGCAAAAAATAAACAGGTCACTTAGGTGCTGGATTTTAAGAGGATGCAGCAACAGACCCCGTGTGTGTTTTGTAAGTACCCATGGGGCATGTATTTAAACATCTGTACTTCATGTGAGTTTTGAGGGGTTGGAATGTGCATGAGCCTGTCAGCTTTTTCGTTGATGGCCGCTGTGGACATGAACATTGTTTACAGATACGCAGACCGCTGCACTCTGCTGCCAAGAAAACTCATCAGCCACTGAACTTTTCAAGGGTCACAGCTTCAGCCGCTGATCACATAACAGCAAGCTGAAGCTTGCAGAGCTGCTGAAATACCACTTTAAATCTCACATCCCACCACAGATCTTTTATTTCACACGTGTCCACAAGTAGTATCATTAGTGAAAGGGCGAGATTTGAACGTTTTCAGCCTTGTGCTGTTTTCCAGTACGTTCATCTGATATAGAGCTGCCCGAGGCCTGATCTCGCGAACAAAGCTCTTCCTGTGTGTGCAGAGTAAAGATGGTGATCAGGTGATCCCAAGGCGGAGGACCACCATTTAGTCTGGGAAGGGAAAAGGGGGGGAGCTGGTGGTGGCAGAGATAGATGTCTGGAAGCGACATCAGAGCGGAGTGATGAAACAGAACGGGAGGACTAAGAAAGCCGTGGGAAGATGAATGTCCAAGATGGATCGCCGGAGGCCACCCTGAGAGGAAGACACGAGCACCAAGAGAGATGAGAGGGAGAGAGAGAGAGAGAGAGAGACAAAATCCACTTCATTATCATCATATGCTGGTGTGTTTGAGGGCGGGTTCTCCCACATTACAAAAACACTCATTGGATCATGCATAGAACCATGTAGGTTTTGAGGTACTTGTCTCTTTAAGCCTCTTTTTTTTAAATTTAATTTTTAGGAAAATTATTATATTTTTAAGGAGAACAAAGTCTGAAGTAGGTTTTACCTCTGATCACACCCAGCATCAGTGTGGCTGGATGTGGTCAGAAGTGTTCTCTGTTGCACTTGAAACCGCACTCAGTTGTGATGTCATGTCGTAGCGCCACACCCTGGAATACGCTTCTACATCACTGCAGCAAAACGAGAAGTCGAAGCACTGGAGGCCAGAGTAAAAAGAAGAAAAAAGTGTTTTTTTTGTTTTTACTGCAACACCTCAAATGAAAAATGATTGAAATGAGTGTGCGCATTACTCAGAGTAACAGGGTCAGAACTGTTGCTGTTGAATGTTTCAGTGCTTGTGATCACCACAGATAAGATCTCATTCAGTTTCACCTTGGAGACAGACATGTTGGAATGGATACAATCTGCAGAGGTTGATGAGCACAAGTCTTTATGATCGATAAATAAAATAAGACACCAGATTTGAGAGAGAGAATTTAGTACTGAGAGGGACATTTTAATGGGAAAAATAAACCTGTCAGTGATGTAATACAATAACCGAGTGGAAGAACAGAACATGAGCGCGGTTGCTTCCATACATACCGACGACAAGGGCTCAGTGAATAATTTGATGTGTATGGAAATGATGTGAGTCATACGCTCGGGCACTCACACCCGCCAGATCTGAACCCAGTTGAGCACCTATGGCAGAGAATGGAGCAATGTGTTGGCGCGCTACCGCCGCAGATATCATGAAAATGGGGATATATCTGTTGGAAGGATGCGATTGTTCCTCCCCGTGTGCTCCCTGTCGGGTGAACTGAACCTTTAAGGACCTCAGTTGAGCAGCTGCTTTTCCTGTACAGAGGTGAGACTCACGTCAGCCGGTATGGATTTCACACGTTCACGAGGTGCTCATAGCCTGGTCGTTTCAGACCAGAGGTCAGATCTTCATCATCATCACAGTTGCTCACAGTTCGAAATAGAGGACTGGGTGTGAAGGTGACGACGCACTTCCTGCTTCACTCTGATTTGTGCTAGAGGTTATTTCTGTATGTGTGTGTATACACACTGTCCCAGTATTGGCCTGGAAATAATGCTCTCTACATTGGCTTCGCTTGGTTTCACAGGGAAATAGACACACAGGCACACAGGCGCGCGCACACACACACACACACACACACACACACTATATTGGCACATGGGCTTCGAGTTGCCTAGCAACCGCCTGGTAAAGGTTATTATTCAGGCAACTTCTGCAGGTGTGTGTGGATGTGGAGCGGTAACAGCACGTGCAGGTGTGTGTCTGTGTTTGCAGGTATTAAGTGCCAGAGCGGTATCATGGTGATTAACTGGTGAATTATACTCGCATCTGGACTCTCTCCTGTGTGTGTGTTTGTGTGTGTGTGTGTGTGTGTGTGTGTGTGTGTGTGTGTGTGTGTGTGTGTGTGTGTGTGTGTGTGGGGTTCACTACTTGGCATGCTTAATGTCTGGGCTCTCGTTGATGGCTCAAAGTGATGTGTGCCCTGTGTTAACCCACTTCCGGGTTTCCATGGTAACAGTGGGACAGTGGCCCTGGGCGGCCAGAGGAAGCCAGACACACAACACAACTCATGGCACACACACACTTTAGCAAGCCGCCCGACTTCGATGACGCCGTCTCTCTTTCGCTTCAGCCGTCTCTCTTTCGCTTCAGCCGTCTCTCAGATTTTACGTCCACTTTACATCCATCCTTTGAATTTGTGCGTTGTTTGTTATTTGTCTCTCTCTCTGTGGTAGCTGATACTTAATCATCTGTTAAGGGGGCTACTGTAATGTCACCAATTTGGTTGTCTTTTTTGGCCAGCGCCATCTTGGTTTTATGAAACCAGATGTAGGAGCAGGGGGTGGGTCTGACTGAGAGCTCGTCCACTGCATGTCCACCTTCACCTACTGCAACCATGCACCAATTGGACTTATCTATAGGTTTAACTCCAAATGGAACCATGATTTACTAAATGAACAACATGCTGTATTGGGGAAAACTTGAAACTACAGATTGAGATCATAAACTCTTCAGGAAAATGTTTGCTGACGTATTTTGAAATGGAGTCATTTCGTCATAGACTGCAATAGAAATTGATTTATTTTTACATCCAGTGGAGTCGCCCTCTGCTGGTCATTCGAGAGAATACTGGCTTCGGGCCCTCCAGCATTGTCTTCACTTTCCCTGACCCAGTGACTACATCCATTTTTATTTCCAGTCTACCGTTCCACCGTAGTTGTTGACTAATGTGAGGTTTGCCAAGATCAAGTCTTTCAATTTCAATTTAGAGACATTTTGAAGAATAAAGAGATAGGGAACCACTTAGACCCCATCGATCGGTGTTCGGAGATGGGACAGGACCTCCTGGCGGTGGTGGACTCTCAATAGTCAGAGAGAGAGCTTATGAATATGGTTGACTAATTTCACACACACGCACACACACACACACACACACACACACACACACACACACACACACACACACACACACTTACAGACAGGCAAATGGGGATGTCACTCACCTCCACAAATATTTGTTTAGTTATAATTTGAATTGTCCTCATTTTACTGCGTATACAAAACATAGAGCCAGTGTAAAGAATGCAAAGCAAAGCAATTTAGGGTTTTACAAGTTCTAATGTCCGTTCGTCAAATTGTGTCGTGTGGTGGACTCTGACACCCGAAAAGACAAGAATGATTTGACCTGCACTATTTTTAATATCATAATAATAATAATAATACTGTCATGTCTACACCTGGTTAACAGTACAGTGTGCCTTCATGACCTGCTGTGTGTGTGTGTGTGTGTGTGTGTTTTCAACTCACAGCGATGGAGTTTCACGAGAAGCTGCCGAGCCTGGCCGCGAAGGACGGCCTGAAAGGTCGCAAGGTCAGCCGAGCGCTGGAGAGCTTCAGCTGGAACATCACCATCCTCAAGGTCAGCAACACACACACACACACACACACACACGCACACACTCGCTCGTACAAACCCAAACAAGCCTCGGGGGTAGAGACCATTACCACATGTTTTTGTGCCTAAAGCTGTTTGCTCATCTCTTTGCTCTTTCAACCTTCCTCGCCCCACGTCCACTCCATGTCCATTTCTCTCCCCGCCACCCTGCGTCCCCTCCCCTCCCCTCTTTCCACATCCAGGGCCAGGCCGACCTACTGAAGCGGGCCAAGGCCGAAGTCCAGGAGAACATGAAGCAGGTCCACGATGCCGCCTTGACTGGAAACCTCCCCAAGGGGAGTGTGGGAGTGACACGAGTCCGCTCCCAAACGCTTAGGGGCCAGGATGACAAACCCGCCACGAGTGCCGGAGGACCCTCGGCATAGTGAGGGGGGACGAGGCCACGTCCCCGCTGTAGCTGCTGTAACAAACCCTCCCTGTGTCATCAATTTGTTCCATGGCATCAGTCTGCCACAGTGGGCGACTTTCACAATGTTGCTGGAGTACAATAGCGAGTACCCTGTTTTGAAGAAAAGAGAACAGAAGAGTTGATGAATGTAAAGGTCTGTCTGTCTACCCACCTGTCGCTGAACACTTGAGAGCTGAGAGGCGTCTGTGAGGAGACAGGAGACGAATGGGGAGCAGAATGTAGCTCGACTTGAAGCCAAGTCTCGGCGGCTTTTACTGTATTAAACTGTAAATACACTTCTAATGTGCAATGTTTCTGAGGTTTGAGGAGACTCCTGCCAGCTCCAAATGTTGGCAGCTTTTACTTCACTAAGCTGCCACAGAACCTAGCAATATGAAGTAAGGACGGTCTTTTGACATCATACCGCTCAGAGCAGTGCAGCCCCCCCCCCCCCCCCCCCCCCCCCTCCCCCCACATGTCTCTCATGCAGTCACCTTTTTGTCTTACCACAAAATATTCCACTTCACCCTCTAAATATTGTCTTACATACAGTATTATATATTTTTGTAATTTCCTGTGGTAATAAAAAAACAACAAACTGCCATAATGACCAACTCCATAACTCTAAATGTTTGCCTCTAGGGAACAGATACTGTTTTGTTGCAAGTGCATAAGTTGTGTGAAAAAAACACTGTACAGTATTTTATTATGTAATATTCTATCATTTTGCTGTAAAGCATATTTTACACGAGCTATTGATCCTGAATGAAAACATTCCAGAAACATGCTTTTTTTTGGTGCAGTAGATGAGGCTCGACGTGCTCAGCTCAGTCCCAAGCGTTGCAGGTTCACGGTTCCCTTCCTCAACGGGCAGGATGGAAAAATACTATGAATAAAACTAGTTTTCAAACGACTGACGCTCGTGTGTCCGTTACTGTTCCGCTGCAAGAGATTCACTGCGTTCATATAGACGCATGGCACACGATGACAGCTGGGGACGCTCGCCGACAGAGCTTCAGTGCAGTGGATAAAAACCTCCGGTAAACTTCAATTTAAGGCTTCGGATACTCACTAGAATGGACAGATGATTAAAAACACAATCCCAACTGATATGCCCTGAGAATTATTTGGATGTTCAATGGTACATTTGATCTGAGAGTTTATGATCTTCAAATTAGGAAAAATAGAAAAAAAAAATTAAATTGATCACAACACATGGTACAAAGCTCCTCATGAGCTTTCGATTACATCACATCGGCTCCGTCACCAGAATGAGTCTGCCATTTTGTCATGGTAATGTAGATGCTCACGTTTCCAACTTAAGACACACTTGACGGCCGAATGAGTAGCCGGTTTCTGAAATATCTCACCAACAATTGCCCGGAAATTTTGTACAGACAATTCGTATTCCCCAGAGGATGAACCGGCCGATTTATCCTTTAGCGGCACCATGAGGCTCTTTTTTTTCTATTTCCATCTTTCCAACTTTCCACCTTCAGGATTAAATCAAACGTGACCCTGAGGTCAAGGTTTTCATTTGTCCAGTAGGTTTGTTGGTTTATTCATAACTACCTGCATAGCTAATGACGCTCCCCACAAATAGCCTTTGGGTTGAATACTACTAAGCAAATGTTGGCTCACATGCAAAACTATGATGGGCAACATGGTAAACATGAAAGAAATCAGTATGTTAGCATGCTAAACTTAGCATTAAACTAAAACATCATCACAGAGCTTCTGTTGCTGCTGAGCACTTTGAGACTCTTTAACCTTATTGCCCTGTAACCATAACTCCATAACTGGAGCAGACTGTATATATGAGGATGAACATTATTCATGAAAGATCCGGCGCAGCTTTGGACCTTGTGTTGAGATTATTTGGCTGTTTCCCAAGTCAAGAATTCACTTGAAACCTGAGTTATTCCTTTGACGTAAGAACTATAATTAAAAAATTTTTTTTTTTGATGTATTGTGATTGTAGACCAAAAAGGCTTGCAAATAGAAGTTACGTCATTGTCTTGAAAAAGCAAAGCATTCCCCAAACAGAAGCATTTTTCAGTGTGTAGCAAGAGCGATGTCATTTTATTGGTCTAGAGTTAATAATGCTGGATGGGCAGCTAGAGGGACATTCTTTGTGTGTGCTGCTTTACATGGCTTCAACAGAACACAAGAAATAAGAAGTGTCGGTTATCACATTAAAATGTCCACATTGGAATCGATGTTAAAAACAAAAAAAAGGGAAGAAAAAAAATAATCACACTTATTCCATAATTTAATCAGTTTATCCAGGAAACTAAATGTCTAAGGGTTAAAAAAAATGGACTCAAAAAAAAGAATCTAACAAAAAAGAATAAGATCACAGTCAGGTTTTGTTTGGTTGAGAAAAGATTAATGGTCAGAGGCACTGCTTCCCAAGGGGGAGGAGAGCTGCCCTTCGACAACTGATGCGAGGACGTCGTCCCGTTCCTCTGTTCTTTTCAGTGTCAGAGAAGAGAGCTTCCTCTGTGAGGACACAGATAGACAGACAAAACACAGACGGGGGAAATGGCCAGATCTCCACATTCAGAAGAAAACGGGAGTATCACACTCTCGATCAGTACAGCAGGCTCAGAAGAGGAAGTCTTTCCCCCCAGAAAGTAAATCGCAGTTTGGGGGCCCAACTTTTCAGTGACACAGTTGAGAAGTGCAGTGGCGCCCCCTCTCTGTAGAGCAGAGCAAGACTGTTAAATGAGTGACGGGACACAGGGCAATAGGCAGATGAGATGGCATATAGCATCAGCTCAGACAGGACTGAGGTGGCACAGGTGACAGATAAAGAGACAGAGTATAAGGTATTTGTGACTCAAAGTGTCACAGTCCACGTGTGCAATTTTCTTACTGACAGCAGCTCCAGCTGTGCTTCACCCTCTCTGATCCCAAGTCAGTTTTCTTGGATGATACAGGTATAAGAAGAGGAGGGGGATGGGGAGGAGGAGAGGTGTGATTTGCTTGTTCACAGGTCGTTCGGGTTGACGATGGTGAAGTCAGAGTCCTTGCTGTGGGTGGAGCCCTCGTCCGGGCTGGAGGAGCCCGACATGATGCCCGCCATCAGTGGGTCGTGGAAGGTCCCAGCTGCGCCCTCGGGTTCCATTCGCACCAGGCCGCGGCCTCGTCTGATTGGAGGGGTTTGCTCAGCTGCAGCCCTTCCTCTTCCTCCTCCTCCTCCCTCAGGAGCCTGCAGGTCTCCATCTTGGGATACAAGGATGTAGTCGTCCCAGTTTTTACCCTCTGAGCCGAGGGAAGACGCCACCTACACATTAGATTAATATAGGTTAAAAATGTGTGCATGAATCAAAGCTGCACATTTAACACAAATTGTTTGACCGTAAAGGTCAATATATTCAAATTAGAGATTTGTTCTGATTCGATACCCATCCCTACGCACAGTCCAGGTATCTGAATCGGTATTGGGAAGGAAAACATGGCATGTGTAATTCAAATGCAAAAAAAAAATTTTCATAAAGCAGCTGCAGAACAAAGCATCATTCTGGGTTTGATCCATTTCTAATGGGACAGAATAAGTGTCACATCTAATCCTGCAAAGATCACACAGTACAGTGTAGTTTATAAAGGTGTGCAGGGCTCTAGAAGAGGACCTGTTGCTCAGGTGGGGTCATCGCCTGTTCCTCCTCTTCCTTCTCGTCCGTGCTCACGCTGCCCTCCAGATCGGAGTCCTGGCTCCGCCTGCTGTTTGCTTTCTGTTGGCGGTCACCGTGGTGACTGTTGGCGGCCAGAGCGGCTTCGGCAGCTGCCGTGGAGGTGTAGTGATCGTCGGCGATAGTAATCTCCTCGTTCTCCTCCGCCTCCAGCTGGCTTTGGTTGAAGCGTAGCGCCCCTTTCAGGATGTCTTTGATCTGACGGGATCAACAGCAACACAAGACGACCATGTCACATAAGCACACCGTGAACATTAATGCGCAGTGTGCACACTCGCGCAGAGACGCCACTCACCTGTTTGAGTCCAGCTAGTGACACCAGGACCTCGTCCTCTTTCTCCAGCTGTTCTTGGAGAATAACTTCTTGGATTTTACCTGGATGAATATTGATGAGCTTTGTCGTCAGCCACACAACTGTATGTTTGTATAAAACTGAAACTTTGTAATCTACCCAAAATCCCTATCAGTTTCACAGTGCAATATATTCGGTATATTTTTTCTGTCTGTAATCTATGGATAAAATTATCAAAGTTATCATTATTTTTATTATTTGGAATTTAAATAATATTACAACGTGTAAACAATTAGTCTAAATACAAACATTAATACCGTATAAATATTTGTGTGTAAGAGAAAAACTGAATTGAAAATAACTGAATTGAAAGGAACTGAAAAATAGATAAATTAAGCAGCTTATATTTTGAAAATCAAGATTACGACATGATCAAACCAATGCTTGTTAATGTTATGTTATCACCAAATGCTTTTTAAAAGCAGAAGCGTGTACAGTATTCATATCATTTGAATAAGCAACTCTTTGTTTGAAATGCTTGATCACAGCTGAACTCACAGATGTGTGTGTTCATCATCTTGGCACAGTATTTGCTCATGGCTTCCAGGTCGTTGATCTGGCCCTGCAGGAAAGACACCTGGCCTTCCAGGTCCTCCTCCTGTTGATAACACACACACACACACACACACAATAGATTAGGGGAACACAAAGGAGCTTAGTAACAGAGGGCAAAGAGAAGGACAAGAAAAACCACAGAGCAGGGATTAGGGCTTAAAAAACTCCGAGAGAGAGAAAATAAATCATGTGAACAGTGTGAGAGAGGGACCAGCTCACCACCTCCTTCTTGCCCATGGTCTTGCTGTGGGAGCGAGAGCGAGTGATGTTGAAGAAGGACTCTTTCTTGGTGGCAGAGAGCGGCGGGGATGAAGCGCTGGCATCGCTGCCTCTGGAGGGGGGAAGGGGCGGGGAGGCGGCAGACTGACCCCGCTCACCAGAGAGACTTTCTATGCTGGGAGAGGAGCTGACCATCCTGGAGCTTTGCCCTGAGAGAGAGAGAGAGAGATAGATAGAGAGAGACGGGAGGTAGAGATGATGTTCTCGCTTTCAAACCGAAAATATTAATCTTTGATCAGTTTTAACGACAGAGTATGGATGTTTGTTCCTGACTGTGAGATCAGTGTCTGATGAAATAACCAACCTTAATGGCTTTTTCAGTAATTACCTGATGAAAGATGGAGTAGGAAAAAAAAAGCTTTGGGAAAAACTGTCTAATTTTTTTAATTTAGGAGTAGGAGAGAACGGCAAGAATGTGAAGTCTGGAGCGAGTCATTGAAATAATATATAGACTTTCCCAGTGTTTAATTCAAATCATGAAATTGTTTGAAACTGCTTAATTAATTTTTTTACACTAAGATGATGCATGAAAATGTGAAAAAATTAAGAAATTAGATCATTAAATTTGACTATTAACAAGTGCCTTTCCTTTTTCTGTCTTTAAATGATGGATGAATTAATTTTCAACTTTTAACAACTTACCTTTTAGAGTCTCAATTCAAATATTGTAAAGATGTACAAGCGGGGAGCAGGAGCTCTGATTGGTCAGCTGTTTGAAGGAGTCAAGTGGTAGCTTCCACTAATGATTTGTGAATGCTGTTCATTAATCCATCATTTAAATGCAAATTCACCCAATCCCTTTCTTAAACCCTTTTCCATTTATATAAGTATCTATGGGTTCTAATTAAAAACGTTAGGTTTTTAATTATTCTAGTCTATATACGAAACACAAGATGAAACCATTGTCTTTGAAAGTCATTGCAAAGGAAAAAGGACGCAGGTGAACCCCTAATCACAGAACAGATGACGACAATGATGTCATACAGGCTCCTGAGCACATGTTTAAAAGCGCAACACATCCCTGATGCGTTCATGCCGTCAGTCTCATTTCGAGGCAGGATGTGAGCTCCCTCTGCTGATCACACTCCACCATTACACTCTCTGTCCATTTACTGTAATTGCTGCCTCACTGGCAGCTCATCAAGCAACAACAACAACACACGAACAAACAGAGGAGGGAGAAACTTTGTACGCAGACATGCAACGGCAGTGAAACAAGCACGGACGAATGTGGGGCGTAATCACACAAGCGGTTGCCGTGGCAGCAGTTACCTTGTGTGTCAGTGTGAGTCTGGGCTGGGAGAGAGACCTTAGATGCTCCACCTGAAACTACATCTAACACATGGGAGAGTCAAAGCTAAAGCTGCCATCACCATAAAAAACCCCAACTACCAGCAAGGGCTGCACCAATATGAATAAATGTGAAAAAAAAATTGAATTGAGATCAAAAATCTCTCATTATTCGAGAGCAACATAGTCCCTCTTTATTATTATAACTGCATCACTACACTGCTTCTCAAAAACTTAACAACGAACCGTAAAGTACACAAGACATTATATATACAATGCTGATCTAACATGACAGTGCAAAACAAGCACCTTGTGAAATCTGGATCATAATTCCTTCTCTGGTTGCTGACAGTCTAAAAAACGAACTTTTCAAGACGTTTTTTTACGGAACGGAAAGCTTGTTTATTTATTTCACCTTATCATAGTAGTGGCATATCATAATCTATCAGACTGCTTTTGACTTTAATTTCACCATGACAACGGCAACAAGGGAGAAGAGGGAGTGCTTGGTTTGATGCAGCGGATCTCCCTGCTAATGCAAGCATGTGGAAGAACTGTTGAGATGTAAAAATGAGATTGAAAAGGGGTATGAATCGCGATCGCGATTCAAAAATGAATAATCATGCAGCCCTCCTTTTTTTTAAAACTATCATACAGATAATTAATACCAGCGCGAATGTGAACATGCAGCAAATTCACCAGTTAGACAACTGCCGATCAAATCAAAATGAGCTGATTAGTAGATGGTGATTTGGAGGTGGTCCTGAAAGAGTCCCATCACTCACCTTTGCTGAGGTGAACAGGCATGCTCTCGGACTTGAGCAGGCGATAGTGCTGATTCTGGGCGAGGCTCGGGGTCTGCGCTGGAGCGTGTCCTGACGGTGGCTCCGCCAGTGGGTGAGGCAGGGTGGGCGCAGGGGCCAAGGCGGGGGAATTAGATGAGGAGGAGGATGAGGAGGAGTGTACCTCGGTGTTAATTGGCGAGATGCCGCCGGACCCACTTAACATGGCTGGAGAGATGAGCTTCCTGCCGAAGCTCAGCAGGCTGCTGGAGACCTTGTTGATGTTGAGGGGGGGTGTTTTTGTACTGGACCTGGACGAAAAAACAGATGGATAAGAAAAACGAAGGCCAAAAGCAGAGAACAATACCTTCATGTTGATTTATTTTTTCTTGCAACCAGACATTTCTTTTCTGTACAGAATGAAGCTCAGATTGCAGAAGCTTGAAACGTATATCAAATAGTTTCCATCGCAGTAAACAGTCTTAATCCCTTTACTGTTTGACTAATTACTTTTATGTAGTGGTTTTATATAACCACTGTGATATAACCCCTGCTTGAAAATGCAACCAAACTCTTTTCAATCTTTCTTTTCCTCTTATTTGAGGATTCAGAAGGAGGCACTAACTTCTAATTCATACAGGGTGCGTGAGGGTGTGTGTGTATGGAGGACAGATTATGACTTATATATAAATAAATGTATAAATAAATAAATGTATAAATAAATAAATGTATAAATAAATACAGGAATAAATAAATAAATATATAAATAAATAAATAAATAAATAAATAAATAAATAAATGTATAAATAAATGATGAAATAAATAAATGCGTAAATAAATGTATCAATAAATTGATAAAAGAATAAATAAAAGAATAAATAAATAAATTTACGCTTTACATCTATTTCTACATTTCTGTTCACCGACATTTATTTTTTTCTGCATTTCTCTTCACATACATTTATTTATTTCTGTATTTCTGTGTCCATATGCTAATGAGGCAGGGGAGGTCCTAACCTCAGCCTCAACCATGATTGGTCAAATCGGAGAGCCAGGCAAAAGCAAACGATCCCGATCCCATGCCTTCCTACCTGTCCAGTTCAGCGTTGTCGCTACATTCAGCGTGTTTTAAGACTCCGCTAGCGACTGCTTTTCAAAAAGCGACTAGCGTGTTATTGAAGACTTTTGGAGACTCTGAGGCTTTCGTTTATACTCTAAATGAGCAGTGGGTGCTGCCGTGGGTCCCCCCCTGGATCAATGCACTCACAGGCGGCCCTGTCCTCGTGCGGCGCTGCAGTCAGAGCTGGAGATGCAGTGTTGCCAACTCCTCAGTAGTGGGAGAGACAGAAGGAAATAAAAACACCCTAAATATTGTAGCGAACGCTCATAAGGACAGGAGGCTTGTTGGCCAGTGTAGGTCGGCTTTTATTATATCCACATTAGGACTCTAGCAAAAAACCTTCATGGATCCACCGGCATTGAACCTGTACGCGGTTCATCACCACACACCCGCTCTCCGCTCGCACAGTGGCACGTCGCAGAACAACTCAGCCTCTTGCACAGTCGAAGCAGCGCCACGAGACGATTCCTCTAACTCCTTAAAGCCTTTTCCCTGACTGCGCCTGCATCAAGTGGCAAACATGGTCAATTTGGCTTCAAGGATAAGAAATAAATAGTATATTAAACATATAAATAGTCAGTGTGTTGGAGTGTATCACTACGGGCGGAGGGTCCCTTCGCTGCTGAACGGTTATTGTTTGTAATATAATAAATTATGTCAATTGGACTTATAGTGCGTGCGTGAGTCCTTATACACCGGCTCCTCTCTTTTTTTTAGGTTTCGGCACACAGATGACGCACGTTTCTGTCTTGTCAGTGTTCTTCTTCTATGGTAAACACAAACTTCTCTGCCTCAGACGGGCAGGTCACACGCACAGTGCGAGCGGTCGAGTCGTGGCTGACGGTCGGGTCGAGTGTGAGCACATCAATTCTGAGCTTTGGCTTCACATCGCAGACGATTTACTCGGACAGTTTGAGTTGGAGTTTAACAACAGCATTTTCTAAAATCGCACAGTGTACGCCCGGCTTAACTGAAAGACAGGGTCGCTACAGTATGTCGAACTACAAATTAACTTTCTTCTGGCGATTCTTGTTTTTTTCATGTCACAATAAATGCAGTAATTTATTTGCGGCTTTGCGATTCATTTGCAGTCTGGACCCGGAGGGATGACAGTCACTACTGCGTCAGAGTCTCCAATAACACCAGATAAAGTGGCTTTTTTGAAAACGAGTCGCTAGAGGGGTCTGCCACACGGATCAGCACCGTTCGTAAGGCAGAAGTAGAAGACCCGAATCGAGCTGACTCCTGTAACCAATCATGGTTGAGGCTGAGGTTAGGACCTCCTCTGCCTCAATAGCATATGGACACAGAAATACAGATATAAATAAATGTATGTGAACAGAAATGTAGAAGTATATGTAAAGTGTCATTTATTTACGCATTTATTTATTTATTGATACATTTATTTACGCATTTATTTATTTTCTTCATTTATTTATACATTTATTTATTTCCTCATTTATTTATACATTTATTTCCTCATTTATTTATAGATTTATTTATTCCTGTATTTATTTATACATTTATTTATTTATATATTTATTTATATAAGTCATAATCCGTCCTCCTTATGTGTCTGTGTCTGTGTGTGTGTGTGTGTGTGTGTGTGTGTGTGTGTGTGTGTGTGTGTGTGTGTGTATTATACCGTGTGTTGTTCATCAGGTCAGCTCCCCTTGTTTTATAGTAATCCAGGTTCTGTTGAAACTGGTAGTTGACAGGTCGCGGGTTGTTCTACAATGAGAACGTCAAAAGAAAAGAATTTCTTTTTGGGTTTGCACATTTACAAGTAAAAAAAAATCAAGCATCCCTGCTGCTGTGCGTGAGAACACGGGAGAGTAAACAGGTCGACATAAAATGTGTGTCTATGCATGAGTACATAAACAACGCCTTGACGTCTCTGAGTCAGTCAGCATGTTATTAGTGACGACGACCCCCCAGGTGTAACTGTGATGCGGACGCGGTGTGACACGATCATTCACCTGAGGTAAACACTGTCATGTTGGATGAGCACCTTTCTGGAGTTTCATCCCAGCGAAAGTAGTGGAAGGGCGTGATGTGTTTCAGTTTATGGGTCAGTGGGTGTGGAGCAGGAACAGAAGATGGTTTGTGCTGCGACAGTGAGGTGTTAGCGAAGGTCAAAGGACTAATGTCAGGCTTGATGTGTACACATCAACGACTGCCTTTATATAAGACTGTGAATCTTCTGTGTGTGTGAGGATAACTAAGAGTGTCACTCAGTGTGCGTGTGTGTGTGTGTGTGTGATTGCAAAAGTAAAAGTGCATTACATGTAAATGTTAAACATGTATATACCGCATCTGTGAAACTCCACCTTGCATGTGTCCTGTGCTTTATGCATTCAGTTTAAATGCCTTGAAACGACAGAAATGTGAGGAACTGTGTGTCTCTGTGTGTTAGCTCATTTAAACTTGGTTTGTGTCCACCGGTTTGTGTTTCATTTCTCAGTGTAATGAATGCAAAGTCAAGCTCCAGCTAAGTGTATATATTTCATTTCCTGTGTAAAAGTTTTCTTTCTCACTTCTCCATTTCAACGTGCGGCTGCTCAGGCACAAAGGTGTTTACAGTATCAAACCACATAAGGGACTTTCAGGGGAAACTGAGGTGTGCCAAACAAACAATGAGACGGTTACTTGTGGATACACAATCAAATTGAAAACCTCTTTTTAAAAGGATCGTGCTCGTGTGGTTACTTACTTTGGGATCTCGCAGGAACAGAGCCTTTTGGAGCAGAGAATTGATGTCTCCTAGTGGAGGGTAGTGCATTAACAGGCCCAGGCAGGTCTGGAAGTTGCTCGCAATGACTGAAACAGGAATATGAACAAATGAACAGAACCTCTTCAACCGTGTCAGAGTTTGACAAATTTCAGAATAAATCTAATGGGGAGATGGTGTTTAAATCTATGACCTCTTTTTGTCTTTCTTAAACTAAGCTAACGCACAAGTTGTTTGATTTAAACTTCAGACATTTCCAGTACGTGGACAAACATACCACTCAAACACTATCCAAGAATGTCCTGACTTCCTAAAACATCAAGGGCGTCAAAATTATTTTAAGTGTTCATATCAGTCCCTGCATCTCTTCAGAGCAACCTTCAGAGAAGCACCTCTCTGACGAACGGCCTCCTCTTTGTTCCGAGGACTCTTGGTTATGAGAGCACTACAATTCTGCAGATTAACAACATCAATGATTTTTGTTCTATCCTGGCAACGTTGAATTTGTATTGAGTTTTCCTCTTCAAATTAGTCTTCTTAAACATGACTATCAAAGTACAGATTTATTGAAACTTGGCCTCTGGTCTAAAGTAGCCGGGATTCGGTGTCTTGTAAAAACAAAAGACAAACCGGGGAGGATGTTAGCCCATGAGAGATGAAACATACGTCCTGCCTGTATGTATGGCAGCAAAGATGTACTGTATTCTACAGTATTCAAAGCACTACAACTCTATGTGATTAAATGAGGTGGAAGAAATCACACTTCTTTTTTTAAGAGTTTCCTATGTAATTATAAGCCACAAAGTCAACACGTGGCGTAATGGGATTAGTACAGTAATAAATGGTGAAAGCGTACGAGCGTCACGGATGTAGAGCAGCATGGCTACAAAGACGTAGTCCACCAGGTCCAGTGTGATGCTGTCACCAAACAGGGCGTCCCACACCACCAGCAGGTCCTGGAGCGGAAACTCTCTGCCAAACAGCAGACGTACCCACCGGCTGTTGGGACACAAAAGATGGACAGGGCGAGTGGGTTTGCGCACAGCTGAGGGTCAAGAGAAGGATCGGGAGTATGGAACACAAAGGTGTAGATACTGACATGCCGTAGATCTGCGGGGCTATCTCCAGGCGGTTGAGGTGCATGTGCAGTTCCACGTCGTGCTTCTTCACCAGTTGGTCCTGGATGCGGTTGACTTTGGTCACTATGGCAACAGATGGTCCCGAGTCTTGGGGCCGAGCGAATGGGATGCTGGTCAGCATCTCTTCCTTACCCTTGAGGGGCAGATCATAAAGTGATGAGCATATATTACACACACTGTTTTTTTTGGAACATCCCCAAGTTCTATTCCTTCATATTATAATGAAATCAAATCCCTTTTTGATGCTATTCGTGGTAAGTGTTTGTTCTGTATTACCCATGCAATGCATTTACATCTAATAATAATGGGATACTTTTCATTGTCAATGACAGATCTCTATTCAGATGCTCAGTTCAATACCTATTTATGAGGGATTCACAGGAAATGACGCGTGCACAAGGTCCAGTGTAATTTTGTTTGATTAATAACAGCCTCACTGTTGAACATTTACAGCTGCTGTTAGTTCAAATTAAAAAGAATCTAACTAGAAAAACAAAGTGGCTTTTTTGGAAACTGAATGTATTTGTCACAGAAGTTATGGCCGACAACAATCGTTCATTAGCAGTGCATCTACAAAACAAGAGGACGGTTTGCTGATCAGTTTGAAAAATTGCAGGGAGAAACAGAACAAGTAGGTTAAGCAACTGTTTGTGTTTGTTGTAGTATTAAACTGGACTCGCCGTTACTAATGTAACAGCAGGTGTGGTCAAGTCAACAACGACATTACAACTTCAAAGTATCAATAGCCTTATATCTGCATTTCAATATAATATCACACTTGTTTCACTTTTACTTTTGCAATCACACACACACGCACGCACACACACACACTGAGTGACACTCTTAGTTCCCCTCACACACGCAGAAGATTCCGCCGACGTTGTGTTGCAATGCACAAACAATTATTGCAATTACAATGTGAAAAGCAGAACTGACCTTCCTCACTTCTCTCTCAAAGCTGGAAAACCACGGCTCTGCTGTCTCCATTAGCTGTGAGAACATGGCACTAAGGGGCAGAGGTGTATTAGTGTGATTGAGTGTGTGTGTGTGTGGAAATAGACATGTAGACCCATTCCAAATAATTGAAAAGTAATGACACTCCTTATATTATTCTTATTATTATCACCTATTTGTCCATCATCAAACGTTACTCACTAGGCATCGTGCTCCAGGTACTCTGGGTTCAACAGACACTTCATCTCCTCACTGTAGAGAACAATAAAAGAACAGCCATTAGATTATTTCTTTCCCAGAATAAACGCAGACCTATTTTGGCTTCTGACTACAGCACGAGTTACTGATAGCCCAGGAAAGTCTGAGGGTGCTTGTGGCAACGATCGGGGGGAAAGTTTCCGTTTCACAGCTGTGAGGAACTGACCTGGGGCTGGCCGTCTCGCTGGCATGCTGGAAGGCTTGATGATCACAGTGCAGCACAAACACTATCGGAGCCAGCAGCTCGTGCATCCCCTGCAGATGGACAGGAGGAGCGGCAGGTAGAGGGAATGGAAGGAGTGAAAGGGCAGGGGGGGAGAGAAAATATGGTTAATTTGTGGTCAGTCCCTCTTTAATGGTGATGCACGAGGTTTCTAATCCTTGATGACAGGTTTAATTTAGATATTGTTAGCCACTGCCCGGCCTTATGTCACTTCCAGTTTGCAAAAAAGATGCTGTAATAGGCAACCATTCATATCTCTGGCACCTGTTACAGACACTGATAGTGATGAGGCTACAGAGGCATTTTGTTCTTTTATCTGAAAACACTGGGACTATCAGCACCCAGAGGGATTGGAAGATCCGTTTTCAAAAAGAGTACAATGACTGAGTTGTTGGGACAATGTGTGAGCACCCATCCTCACCTGTTTATACAGTAACTGTTCGTTTTCTCTGGCATAACAGAAGAGAATGTCTGTCAGCTTGGTCCTCACGTCCTCGTCCTGGAAGTAACGAATCTCAGGGAACCTGATGGAAATGGTAAAAAAAGAGTGAGAGCGAGACGGGGGGGGGGGGGGGGGAGAGAGAACAAACAGAAAGATGCTGATACTGACGTTCTAAAGACGTCCTGTTTGACCATCCCCTTCAGCTCTTTATCCTGGAAGAACTTGTTCCACAGGCTCTGTTCAACAGGTAAACGACAAGAGTCAGAAAATGAACGGCTGGGCTGCCAAAATAATACTCAAAGTAAATTCTCATTAATTGTTAGAAACTGTATTTTTACAGAATTGTATGTAGATTGAAATAGAATTAAAAGGAAATAGTTTTCATCACAAAAACGTCCCAGTTTTCTTGATAGTAAGTTCCTTTCAGAAAACTGTGTTCCTGTCTACTTTATGTTGTGTTTAGATTAAAATATGATACAACTGACGGACAGATAGACAGATGGAGAGAGACACACACACACACACACACACACACACACACACACACACACACACACACACACACACACACACACACACACACACACACACACACACACACACACACACACACACACACACACACACACACACACACACACACACACTTACCCCCTCATCCTGGGACAGAGGGTTGTTGACCACCAGGTCCTGCTGGCCTGCAGCCTTGCGGGGGTTAGTGATGTGCTAAGACAAAAAAAAAAAGAACAGATCAGTGATCACAGTTCATTTGTCAAAGGTTTCATGCATGACCATGACCTGAGTTTAGTGTAGTAGAATATTGAGGGTTACAAGTTGTATTTAGTTAAAAAAGTCTATTGTCATTAATAAAATTATTCATTCAAATTTACAGCGTAATGACTATCAGATTGCAAGCTACTGGAACCTTGGGCCACTCTTATTATTATCCCCTCATGCTGAGAGGATTGGCCACAGAGCGGCGCTCTCACCATCTCTTTGATCTTCTCATACTTGGCTCGGAGCTCCTTGGTTTGGTTGATCCACTGCCCCTTGTCTTCGGGAAGAACCTCCAGGTACAACTGCAGACACACGGCACATAGATTATTCTCATGCTTCCTCAACAAGAGTTTTTCTCTCCGTGAGTCACAAACAAAAGCAGAAAATTCACACTAAACTCTAAAACTGCTGTTTCCTCCAAATAAGGTTCGCAAGCTGCCAACTACACTGACTTTTCTGAGGCAGGGAAATTGGCAAAGCCCTTTTAATCAAGCTCGATCGGAGTTCGCGTGATCCATTTGGCAGTTACCTTCCAGCATACGCTCCGAAAGCGGCTGCTCCTCAGTCGACCGTTGATGCCTGCCTGCCGGATCCTGGCCAGGTAATTACTGTTGAGGAACAAGTCGTCCCATTCTTTCCTGTGCAGGGGGAGGGGAGGCGGAGGACCAGGAGATTTATGAGCGTCTCAACCCAAATTGGGCACGGTATTCCATCTAATGTGTCATCCAACATGCAAAATCGGGAGGCCGAGTTGCAAGCTGGGCCAAGAGTTTGCGGTGCACATGAAAAACACTCACCTGTACGAGAGGAAGGTTGACTGAGACTGTGATAAACTGCTGCTGTCAAGTGATCCTCCTGTTAAAACACACACACACACACACACACACACACACACACACACACACACACACACACACACACACACACACACACACACACACACACACACACACACACACACACACACACACACACACACACACACACACACACACACACACACACACACACACACACACACAACCACAACCACAAGGGGGGATGTAAACAACCAGTGCTACTGAGTAAAAGTAGGCATCAACAATCTTTAAAATGCTTGTGAGCACAGGACCATAAACTATAACATAACCTTTGACAACCACTGGGCCTGTTTACTGCCACATCTTTTAGTTTCAGTGCTTCTTTCATGCAGGAGATTCACAAGAGCCATAAGCAGGAAAAGTGACGGCTGAGAATAATTCTCTTTGTCTCTATTGGTGGTAATAGGTCTAATTTGGCCTGCAGGTAAACACACATTCAAGTCAGAGCGCTGTCGATCAACATTAGTTACAGGAGTAGATCATTCCACGGGGACACTCAGCATGAATATTCATCAGTTCCACAACATGTCAGCCCCCCCGACATTTTCTCTCTCTCACGCGCAAACATACTAACACCTCAGCCCGCGGGGCGTTGCCAGCCACGTGTGTGACTCACGCTTCACAGTCAGTATTCCGACTTATTGTGACTGCCTCTTACACGCTATACCTCGTCTACTGGTATGAGCCTGTTTTAGGGACCCTGACGCTACAAAATGTAAAAGGACCCGAATAAAGAGGAAGCATTAGCATGTTATGAGTCAAGTTTTTCACCACGGCAAATGAAAACATTTCGAGAGATGAGAGATGAGAGTTGACATACTGCTGCGGTTCTTGTTGAAGTTCTGCAGTGGGTCGAACCCCGTCTCCTGCTGCTCATCTGTCTGGAGCGGATGGCGAGTCTCGAAGTTGGGATGCTGCATGGCCACGAGCCAGCCGGACCCTGAGAGTGAGAAAACAGGTAAGTAAAACAAAATAGATTAGAGATAACGCAGAGAGGCTACCGGAACTTCAAACCAAACTTTTGGTCTTTATCTCCTGTCTCGTTATCCGTGACTTTTGAACTCCGAAAAGTCTCATCCCAAAGACACCCAGTGATAAGGTGCAATAGGCTTTCTCCAAACTGACTTATAGAGACACTGACCTTCGATCAGAGAATCTGCTGACAGTTGTTAGAAAATTTTGGAACACGAGATGCAGAGTCGCTGGCATCGTTCAAACAACAGCGGAAGAAAGAGAGCATTTGGTTGATGTTTACTGGAAGAAACTTTTGATTAATGGTGCAAATATCAGATTGCATGTCAATTCTTTGCTATCATTTAACTTGTAACATGGTGTTAAGTTTTAATATGGTAGTTGCTGCATTCCCACTTATAGTCGGAACAGCGATTTCACAACTCGGGAAATGGGACCTTCTGTGGAGCATGTGGATGCACAATCTGGCCTACCTTTCGCCGACCTCTGTCCTCTCAGATGAGAGGTGCCGTTGAAAACTACAGTAGCTTCTGCAATCAGTTAAATGTCCCCCGCTGCTAACTTACAGTTAATCACACTCTGAACTGTTATCTCAGCACTCACTGTCACAGCCTTGTGATTCTCCACAGCCGAGACTCAGAGGAAGGAGGACGATTCTGCAGGCAGAGAAACAATAATGAAAGTAAGGAGGGAAGAGAACAAGAGTCTTCATGTTATTAGTCAGCAGAAAAAGAAGAAAAAAAACACAGTTGTACTTAAATCCAGTGATTAAAGTGACCTCAGATTCTTTCAGAAACACAATGTAGCTCCAGAATCAAAGAGATAGTCGATAGTAAATCCACCATTTGAACATCGTGTTCACTTCACAACGTAGTAACAAGCATCAGCCTTTGGCTAGATAATCAATGAATGACGAATGAACACTTTTCGGAGACTAGTGACTTTTTAGTTACAGTGCGACCGCAGTTTATTCACCTTTTGCGTTCAGCAGAACTTCACAGCATCAAATAGAGCACTGACACTGAAGAATGGCTTAGATTACCAAGAGGCACTTGAGCCGCCTGATGCTCCTCCACGCTCGCGGTGATATATTAAACGTAAGGAGTAATGCTAATGAGGTCATTAAGAAGGCAAATGAGTGCGTTGATTAAATATTCAGATGTCACTAGACTTGTCTTCACATAACATAAACAATACAATGTTATCAGAAATTGTATTAAGAAACTAATATCAAGTTTCACTTTTCATCACAAGACATCACAATTTAGGTTAACCAGCTCTGCCTGCATTCTTTATCCGGCTTGGGATTATTGCTATGTTTATGAATATGGTTAGCCTAATACACAGGCCTACAGAATAGCACGCTTCCACAGAGCATTATGGGGTTGAGGGTTTTTTTGCTTATAAATTGTGGAAATAACACAACAAAGGCATCTCTTAAACCTATTAACCATGTGAATGGAACACCGCTCCATAAATCAGCAGCACATGCCATCAAAATAGAAATTATTTTATATGCATAATGTATGTGCCTGTTTTCTTAGGAAACATCTGTTCTCCTCACAGACTAATGCTTCCCTTAAGTCAGGGCGCTTCTCGTCCCTTCCTTCATAAAAAACACATTATAGCATTAAATAATCGGAACTAATCCACAACTGCAGAGAAAAACGGAGGAATGTTGTGAATGTGAACCTCCGACACAGAAAGAAAAAGATTGCAATGAAAGATTTCCCGACTGTCCACAAATGTACCAGCAGTCACCTCTCACACAGTGATACGTCATATAATCACTATCAGTCCAAAATTTGACTTGCCAAAAGTGTTTAAATATGTTTTAAGGCACTCTTTTCCCTAAAGGCCTGCAAACACGCCCTGCGCTTTGTCCCTACTTTCCAAAAATAAAAAGTAAAAAAAAGAGGCCTTCACAGATCACTCACTGTGCTTTGAGGAGGTATGTCCTGTGTGTGAAAGCCTGCACAGGCTTTCACACACAGGACATACCTCCTCAAAGCACAGTGAGTGAAAGATGAGGCGGCTCAAAGACCGGAGGCCTCGCCGCGTTGGCACAGTCTCGCCTCAAGCAAGCCTTCTCTTAGCCGTCTGCTGCCTTCATTACTTCCTCCGAGAGTCGAACGCGAAAACGACATCCCAACTTTACTACAGTACATAATAATCAAGGCAAATTAGCTTCTGCATAATTTACTCCGCAGCACCTGGAGACACCTCAATAATTCAAATCACGAATCTTTCATGAAATAATCAAATCAATACGTAATGAAAGGCATAAATAAATCAGCAGACAAATAACACCGCGTCCATCTGTTCTGAGGTGGAAGATCTGTTCCTGGCGACTTACAACCAACAGCCCATGAAGCTAAATTCCGAAACACCATCAAGCTACACACATTAACACTTCCCGACCATTTTCTTTTCAAAAGGTATCGCCTCAAGTGTGACTTCAAAAGGAGCAATGTCAACATTTTGGATTGGGTAAAGCACATTGAAAGCATATCAATAGTTCAGACGGCCTCGCTCCAAGAACCGACCTTCAATAATTCTTCTTTATATATATATACTAGTTCATAATACTTTATTTCCCCTTTCCTCCAACAGTCAGGGACCACAAATGTCACTGGATCTGAGCCCAATAGCTTTCTCCAGCTCTCTGTTTTACCAAAAGCCAGTCAGCATCACATTCTCCCGTGCCTTGAGAGATTTCGCTAAATTCACTCTGACTCTTAAAAACATCGAGGCGTTCTGGGGTTTTTTAGCACACAAGGAAACGCTTCAGCCTGCTCCAAGCTCATTGGCCTAAAGGCACAAAGGCTAAACTATTCTGAAACTAAACCCAGATTAATCAATTCCATTAAATGTTTTGCTCAACTATCTGCGAATTGTCCTTTAAGAGACATCTGACTGAATTACAACAGCTCCTCTGAAACTCACAGTTTTTCAGCTGTGGAAAAGGCCTTCCGTCATTTGTCAAACAAAGTCCAGACTTCTAAGGATTCACTAATGGCATCAGTCATCGGCTGAACCGGTCCACTGGTCTTTATTTCAGCATAGCCGCTGCAAGAGAAATCTAATGTGAAGTAGATTCGGGAGAAGGAACCGTACGCGGGCTCTTTAGGGGATGAATATTCAAAAAGGATTCAGCAAACGGGCGATGAGAGGAGCCGCCACTGGCAGCTAAAGTCGGCGCGGAAGTCTGATCGTTTAGTCAAAGTGAAAGACGCCAGCTAAACAAACTCACATGCCTCCGTTCAGCACACAGTGGGAGCCCAGGAGCCTTCGCGGTCACATGCTCCGCAGTCCGGCGAGGGGCCGAGAACATGCTCGGGAGCCGAACCTTGGCAAAATACTTGCCTGCGAACTTGCCGGCGTCTTGACTTAACATGCTTACCGAATGCATGAATAGAAATATATGTGTACATGAAAGCAGGGCAGTGGCTCCGAAGCTGAGAGAGGGGGTAACGCGAGTCACGAGATGAATCTGAAGGGTGGAGAGATTTCCCTCTAATCTTGGCCGAGTTATTTTTTGAGTAGTTTATTAAAATAAAACAAACAATCGAGGTGGTGGTGGTGGGGGGGGGGGCTGTCATTCTGGTGGGACTGCTCACAACTCACCGGCTTATTCAACTTGTGCTGAGGAGGGGGGGGGGGGGGGGGGGTCAGCTTTATTTTAAAAAAGGGAACTACAGGGGGCTCTGCAGCCTAAAGGGAACCAGAGGCTGACATTTGAACTTCCAGGATCACACACAGACATTCGGGTTCAGCGACACGACGACTTGAATGGGGCTGTCCTGACACGCTGCGTGTTTCCTCTCGCCGTCACTGTACTGGGGGGGGCACACTTCTTTTACAGGGAACAAGTGCGGAGAAGTGTGCGTGAACGCATCACACCCGTGCAGCCAGGCAGTCGGTGGGCTGTTCCAAACCCCTCCGCACTCCAGTCTGGCAGCCAGGGTGGAAGTGGGTTACGAGCGGACCTGCGCCAGCACACCACTGGACCGTGAAGTCTCTTTTCCCAAAAGTTTTCGGGGGGGGGGGCACTGCAATTTAAAGCCAGCACTGATTGTGTAACTACAACTTGACATTTGAACAGGACAAGGCACATAACGTTCGCTGCGATGCACCGCGAATTGTGACAGGGGCAGTGGGATTATCGACGCGGGGGCAGGGCGCAGCGCCAAAGCTAAGCTAAGCTAACGTGCCCCCCCCGCCCCCCGCCCCCCGCAGACGAGGGAGCCGTAAAGAAAGGGAATAAACCCCACAGTTACATGGCGCATGTGTCAGTGCGGACCGGACGTGGCTCTAAGGGGGTTGACACGGAGCAGGGGAGCTAATGTGACGTTAGCCCCGACTGCTAGCGAGCGGGCTGTAACCGAGACGACGGACGGGCCTGCCGTTACTTCCGATACACGCGCGCGCGCGCAGCTGCCGCGAGACAAAGTGCGCCGCGCGGGCGGCCGCGGGACAGCCGGTCGGCGGTCAGCGGTCAGCGGGCCTGTCGGGGCGGTTCGGGTACCTGTTGGGTTCTCTTCACGCGGGGCTCCTCATTCCGCCGCGTCGGGCTCTCCGCTGGTCTGGTTTGTAAACAGTGGCGGGTCAGGCGGATGTTGCTGAACACCAGCTGACTGATCATGTGACGGCGCCTCTGTCTCGCTGCAGGTACATTGTAGCTCAGCTGCCGCGCACTGCACTGCACTGCACTGCACTGCCCCGCACTGCACTGCCCCGCCCCGCACTGCCCCGCCCCGCCCCGCACTGCACTGTATCAACCGGGTGCAGACCGAGAGAGACTCCCACTCGACTTGACCTCCTATCAAAACCAACAAATGCGTCTTTAAATGTCTATTTTATTTGAGTGCATTTTTTATATTACAAAAAAAAAAAAGTGTTATGCTTATACAGTTTGCTGTGTGTTGTACAAAAGTGCAGTCAATCGTTTTGGTACAAAATCAAAATAGCAGGCCTACGTCCTAGTGCATTATGTTGCACTCTTACATTTATCTGGCAGCCAGTCAGTCACCGGTTACATTGTACATTAAAGGGAGTGATTTTGAAGTGGGGCTGTATATGAGTTTAATATGCATAGTTAATATGTTACCTGGTGGCGATGGTGATCGGCGATGTCATTTGACGGAGTTTGGAGGAGAAGTGGAAGTAGCGTGAGTCCGAGTCCCACTGTTGCAGAAGGGGACCACCGCCACATTTTTAAATGCTTACCTAAAAAAAATACCCAATACCCGTTCAATTGTATGCCAAAGGACGCAGTAAATGCATGGCCGAAGTGCGCTTGAAAAAACCTCAACGGCTGTCTGGCGGCAAACTAAAGCAGGGAAAAAAATACATCCAAAAATGTGGCCAAAAAGACGTTTTTTCGGTGGTCCCCTCTGCAACAGTGCGACGCGGATTTACGCTACTTCCACTTCTCCTCCAAACTCCGTTAAATGATATCGCCGATCACCATCTCCATAAGGTAACATTAACTATGCATAAGTAACTCATACAACCCCACTATAAAATCACTGAACTATCCCTTTAAGATATATTAAGATCATAAAACATATATTTTTTATTTAATTACGTAGCCTACCACAAACTTTAATTCGTTGTCTCGTTCCATCAGGTGCTGATCCCAACAGACAGGTTTGGGAACAAGAGATTTCCAACTACCTAAAGGAAAATAGTACAGAGGAGATGACTACAGATTTATCTGGCTTTCCGTCTCTTTCATCATAAAAGAAGAGAGGTAGTTCATCCATCATCATCCTCATCAAGGGAGTGTCAGTTTATAAAGAAGAAATAAAGAATCAGGAAAAAAGAATGAGATGTGGTGGATACTGAGCTCAAAAGGGCCATTAAGTTTGTGGTGGTGGAGCACACCACCAAGGAGAAATAAACACATCATGAATAAACAAGAACGCTGAAGGTGCTCCTCAACGTGAGAGTTAATTAAAATCCTTTTATGGGGAACCTATTTGCAACCATTTCTGAGGTCAGACAAGTCAAGTTTATCTGTGGAGTGCTTCTAACACACACCTTCACCACAAACCACTTCCCAGAGGCAAAACAAAAGACACAAACACGCTAAACAACAAACTTAACCGGAGAAGCATGGCGGATGTGATGGGAAGAGGCGTGAGTCCATATGAGACAGGTGGTGACATTAAATAGCATTGTGAGTCTTATGTGAGCATTGGTTGTGTTGTGTGTGCGGTGGTGTGGGTTAACACAAAGCAGTCATAATGATCATCCTCGCCATTACCATCGCAATCATCATCACAGGCATGGCATTTCAAGAGAGTGCCATTATCATCATTATTATAGCTAATATTAACTGATGATGAGGCGTTCGTGGCCTCTCGTTGGCCCTAACTAAGGTATCGCCATGGAAACAGATGACAGAAAAGAGCACAGCCTTATCGAATTACTCTATGAAGCTATTCTGACCAAATGGGGCTTGAATGTTGCTCTGTCTGAGGAGAGTACGGGATCAGCAATGTGAAACGTACCGAGGGGGCACAGATGAGAGTCAGGGGCGGAGAGGGAGAGACACGGATAGTAAAAAAGCAGCTGAGACATAAAATGAAAGAGGAAAGAAAATAGACATATGGTTGAAAATAGTGGCAGCACTGCGAGGCATGTGATTGTGAAGAGACACAGATGCACTGGTACTGAGAGCCCTGGTGATCCGCACAGAGGACTTTCTGATGGCTGGAAACAATGACAACAATTCACCAACATAGACACAGTTATATAAGAGGAAACCACCAGTGCTAATTCTATAACCCTTACACAGACAGTGGACACCAACTATTAATTACGGGTCTTTTACAGGGGGTTTCTGCTCGTCTTAAATTAGCAGCTTCATCCTTTTTTTAAACTTCTGCGCTTGAGTCTATGATAGATCTCATTGGCTGTGCCCAAACCTCATTCTATACATTGCAAAAACAAAATCTAAACCAAACATTTTGAAAGTGTATATGTCATCTGCTGATATTCTGCTACTTAGGAGGAAAACAACAACCTTTTTTATCTGTCAGGATGCAGAAATAGCCTTATTGCCCTCACAGCTATCTCACTCTCTGTGTGCTCCCGCAGATTCTGTCACAAGGGGTTTAGAACCTTACACATCACATGTCACAGTTTGTGTTTGTGAGAAAGGTCCCACTTTCTATTTGAGCATTGAAACATAAAGTGAAGTGGACCTGTGCAGTGTCTACCAAATGAAATGAACAAAGTTAAGATAGCAAAATTACATTAGCTGAAGTAAAAAGTTATCTGTTGAGGCTCACTGTCGAAACACATTAATTGTTATCATGTTGTTTCACAAATAATCTCAGCGTTTGTTTCAACTTGAAGGTAAGATAGTGAAGTGACACAAACATACAATTAGGATAAAGTCATAATTTCTGCAAATAAAATTGATATTTTGTTTAAATGTTTCATGTACACACTGCACTGCCTCTGTGTAAAATTTCTAGTCCACAAATCTTTGTACACTCAGTTTCATACAGCACAGAGTGTGTGAACCATGAAATGAAGCAAACATAATTCTTTGTCTTTGTATTGTCTGCCATTACTTTGCATGATAAATAATACAAAAAAACCACAAGATGTGAAACTGTAACACTATATTTTGAGAGACTCACAAATCCATGCACCGATAGAGATACTTCATGTAAACTATGATGTGTTCAGAAGCACAACAAAAGTAGATATCGTGAACAAAATTGAGAGACAGATTTGGAATTTGCAGTAGGAACATTTTTAGATGTCACTATGTTGTTGAGTATGGTAACGCATTCATTTATTGATTCAGAAAGCGCGCCAGTGAAATTGCACAAGCTGTCCTGTATTACTTGTAACTTTCTTAAACATTTAAATTTAAAACAGAAACCTGACTTTTAACACAGTGTGATGACAAATATGGAGAAGAACAATGTGAGTTTACATGACAAATTCTGATTCAAGACACAAAATAAACACCAAGTGAAAAGCAAACAGAAGACTGTTGATGTTGATCATAGACAAGCAAACTGGCAGTGCCACGTCCTACAAGGCATTTCTGGTATGAACATATTTACATCAGTCAACCAACAACAATTATTCTTTTTAAACAGTGATATGTTGTCTGAGGCTCTTTGTATTGGTTCCTATTAATCTAGACATATGTATATACACACGGAAGTTGTTTAGCAACATTATCTGTATATAGTCACAGTTACTTTCTGTCTCGAGTGCATTGGGGTAAATTGATTGGGTAGGGTTTGGGCAAGGAAATCCATAATGTAGGTCCCCAGTTATGAAACTGTGGTACAAACAGATACAGTAAGTTCACTTTAGGCCTTTTCGGAGAAATGCCTAAATAAAACTCCAAGACCAAAACACTGAGTCAGCATTTGTACAGTTTGAAACAGTGGCTGAGTTACCACCGATGTGGCGTGAGCACGTCAAGGCTCACGGAGAAGATATGGCTCATCCAAGCTTTGGATGTATTTGGGTTAGATGTCGCTTTGCCACTCTTCCTTTAGAGCAGGAATGGTTTGAGTGCCCGCATCCAATTCTTTCAAAGCACTTTTCCCGCTTTTTTCATTTCTCCCTGTTTGCTTCTCCTCTTCCTTTTGTTCTGTTTCAGTTTGTCCTTCATTTCCCCCTTCCTGTTCCTCTGTAGACCTGTTTGCCTGGAAGAGGTGTCTGTCTGGGCAGCAGTGCTGGTTGTCTCGACTGTGTTTCGGGCTCGGGCTCGGGCTCTGGTGCCGATGCTGGTCGTGTGCGTAACCCTGTCCTTGGTCCTGGCTGTTGAAGAAGCTGCGGATGATGTGCTTGGGCAGGCCCAGCTGAGCCGACAGGGTGTGGACCGCCTCCTCGTCTGGGTTGAGGCCTACATCCTGGATGAAGCACTGCAGGATTCCCAGGGCTTCGCAGGACAGTCTTAACCCCTCATCTTGCACCTCATCTCCACCTTCAATCTCGTTATTATCTGCCTCTGAACAAACCCCAGCCCTACCTCGGCTCTCATTCTTCACGTCAGGCCACGTCACAGACAGTTTCCCCTTAACCCTGGCCTCTTTGCTGTCTCCAGTGATCTCATTTGTGTCTTCCTCACCCACATTCCCATCCCTCACCTCCTCCTTGCTCTCCGAACCTGTATCCCTCACTTTTCCAGAACAACCCCAGTCACCTCCCAAACTGCCCCCCCCTCCTCGTCCTCCCTCAGCCCAGTCCTTACTGTCCCCTCTCTCACCATTGCTACAGCCCCTGCTCTGCAAACGTACTCTCAAGTGCCCCCAGTTGACCCCAACCTCTGACTCGGCTGGCGATGCAGCGCATGGTTGCCGTGGAGACAGGTGAGGTCCTGCCTCGGGCTGCAGGGGTTGATGTGGTTGAAGATGGTGCTGCTGTGGCAGAGGGGAGTTGCGTTGGTACTGACGAGAGAAAAGAGACATTTTAAGCAATTAAAGTAAAAAGCCATAGAAAGTTCATGCCCCCCTACCCCCCTTTCCGTTTTTACAATCGTTTACAATTACAGGTCAAGCAACTAATAAAAAACCGAAGTTAAATTTCAGTTAAATAAAAGTCAGGATTACCAAACACTTATTTGTTTATGCTCCCTTCTTAAATAATATTCATTCAACCTCTATTTAACTCATATTTGTTCTCTGGCCGTTCATCTGTAGAATACACTGTCCTGTAGACTACAGTACAACCATCCAGGGCTTTTCCTTTTTGTGAACCTCTTCTATGATCAAGCCATCAATCGGTGCACTAGCTATGGAAGGGATGGAAAGATAACTAATCAGTCACATGCATCATTGCATACATATGGTAATTTTTTTTCTGGCATCTTTGGGATTTAGCTGTCATAACTGTGCTGCTTTGCAAAAAAAATGAAGTCAGGTCTCCTTAAGCCTTCACGATAAGGACAGCAGTCTCTCTCATTGATTCCAAGCTTAATTATTAATCTGCTTGCCTTTTATTCTACTTATTACAAACATTTTCCAAGTTAATAGTTGATAACATTTAAGAAAAACTCTCTGACACTGAGGAACTTTTCGGGAAACATGTCTCACAAACTGAGTGCTTACACTAGCCGTCTGTGTGTGAGGATTATTTTCCCTTTTGTCGTCTCACCAGTGTATTGTCATTGCTGAGCATTGTGAGTCTGTCGGCGCAGTGCTGCTGTGCCGTTGTGTTGCTGCTCTCCTGCTCATAGATGAAATCTCGCTCGGTCTGGGACAGGCTGAGGAATCGGCGGATCATGCACAAGTTCTCCCACAGGGTCCGGTTCTCCGGGCTGGGATCCTCCTTCCAGCGCAGCAACTCACACAGCCAGCCCTAAGAGGAGGGACACACACACACGAGCTGACCCACTATGGAGGACTGAGCACCGGGGGTGACATGTTCTGTCCTTCACCCAGAGGTCAAGACGCTTTGCCAGTGGTCATTTGTATTCCTGAGGAGTCCTTAAAAAAGACCCTGACACCAAGTAGTTCCTGTGGTGCAGATCTTACAACTCTATAGAGCAAGAGAAAAAACTGAGAAGAAATCTATTTGCAGTTTAGCTGCCTAATGTCCTTCTATTTTATAATAAACATAACCATTAGCCATGCTAATTAAGTCAATAATCCTGTTAATTGGTTCATTAATTAGTGAATATTTAACTCATAAAATATCTCTCTATATGGATCTTGTTATCTGTCAATTGCTCTCAACAACTGATGATAAATGTAGTCTACAGCATGGGGCAAACCATCAAACTGTTTGCACAGACAAAATGGTACTCAAGCTTGTGTGGTGGCGGCACGGTGGTACAGTGGTTAGCACTGTTGCCTCACAGCAAGAATGTTCTGGGTTTGAATCTGACGGTGATGAGGGCCCGTCTGTGCGGAGGCCCTCCGGCTTCCTCCCACAGCTCAGGTGAATTAGAGACTCTGAATTGCCCATAGGTGTGAATGGTTGTTTGTCTTTATATGTCAGCCCTGTTATACACTGGAGACCCTGCCTCTCCCCCCGTGTCAGCATTCACCCCCCCTCCCCACCTAAGCTCATTGGATGAGGGGTATAGATAATCGATGGATGGAAGTTAATGTGGTAGTAAGTACATAGGCAACATTGCCATGGCAATGTGGCACCAGGAACATCTATATGGTGAGTTTCCCTGTCACCCAGTAATTCTCTCATTGATGTTGTGACTAATTAGCATTTAATCAGATATGAGTGGTGATGACTTTAAATAAGGAAAACAACACTCAGTTGCTTTTCACATATATTTAGAATGGATAGATTTTTGTTAAACCTTGTTTCTATGCGTCGTATGCTATGGTTAAAGATGCTCCAGTGGCAGAGCTGGAAGCTCATGGGAGAAATGTTCCTATTAGCTGGAATTCTTTCTGCATCACGATGGAAGAAACTTGTGGGCAGCAGATTGAGGAACACGAAGCCAAGCTAGTTTCAGATACATGAACTGGAGCATGATTGCGTTTGCAAGCAGGATGATATGCACGCATAGAGGAGATGCACACAACCAAACCAGCACTCATGCAGATGCACGCACACCTGGCTGTAGCCCAACTCTAGCACACAATGCCATCCAGATGCACAGTGCAGATAGAACAGAGAGATCCAGCATGGTTCTGCCTGCCAAACAACGGGGTAATACAGAGAGCAAGAGAGAGAGAGAAAGAGAGAGGATAGAGAACACAGAAAAATAATAAGGAAAAAAATGGAGGCCAGTTTAGAGAGAGAAAAAGAACCTCAGGGCTTTTGGACCACCTGTCTGTATTGGCATGACCGCTGAATGACCTCTAATCATCATGATGATGAGAAGTGAGAGAGGGAAGTTGCACGGAAAAGGAAGGAAAAAAAGAAAGAGAAAGAAAGAACAGAAAATTGGAGACATGCACGAGAGGAAGAGAAAATGAGACAGCTAAAATCCCCCCATTCCATGAAGGGAAATTATCCTCAAAACAAAAGGCAATAACAAGCTTATGGAGCCGCCATAAAAATGAGAACAATAAACACTCAAATCATGCTTGTGTGCATGTGCATAAGTGCATTTGTGTGCCCGTGTGCTTTTTTGTGATTGCACATGTACAGTATGTCTATGTGCACCAATAAGTAGGGTGTGTGTGTGTGTGTGTGTGTGTGTGTGTGTGTGTGTGTGTGTGTGTGTGTGTGGCAGCTATTAAAGCGATAATTTAGGACACAATAGCAGTCTGATGCACTGATAGTGCTCTGCAGAGTACAGCTGCTGGTTGATTATCTGGGCTTTCCTCCACACACAGTAGCCATCCCTGCTTTAACTGGGGAGATGGACTCATCACAGATGCTAAATTTGAGCAATCTAAGCAGTGAAATGATTAGGCGCAATACGTGTGTGTTTAAAAATTGGACATCTTCATCAGATGCAAACCGGCGAGCAAGCGGGTACCTGACTCTTGGAGGCGGCCACCTTTGCAAACAGGGCCTGCGACACCTTGGCTCTCTTCATCTCGTGCTGGATCTCCTCGTAGATGGAGGCGCTGACGTTGAGAACACAACTGTCTGTCCTCAGCCCTCTGTCTGCTGTGACTGGGGACAGTCTCGCCTAAAAAGAGAGAGACAGGAAGATGACGATAATTAGTTTAAATGTGCATTAAACAGAGCAATGAGCATTTGTGGCATCCCATAGGATGGGATCATGTCCTTCATGCAACCAACACCAAAGTGGGAGAAATTGGTGGGAAAATGAGCAAAGTGAAAGCCTGACCTGTGTGGATCTTGGTGGCGTGTTGTTGCAGCTGGGTGTGAATCCGGTCAGGCTCCTCTCCTTCTCCTCCTGGTAGATGCGATCCCTCTCGGCTTCGGGGAGCTGCAGGAAGCCGTACATGGCCCGCAGGTTGACCAGCAGGGACTGGGAGGCGTGTTTTGGGTCCTCCTCCTTTCGCAGGATCTCTGACAGCAGGCCCTGGTGAAGACATGCACAAGCACAAAAATCAACACTCATTGCAAGCACACGAGTATATGGATTGATGATCATACATGCATGCGATCTAGAATTCATTCAGGTCATATTGTGGCTTTTTTCGGGAGTGTCATGACACATTGAACATACCACATACAGCTAATATCATGATACTGCTTGTATTAAAGATGATCTTTTTCTATTATCTTTATGAAAAGATCGCTAATGTAAAGTATCTTATACACAGGTAGGAATTTTTGCGTAAGCTCCTCATATCCATCTCTGGATTCCCTGCAGTATAGTGTTTCACAGCTATAGAGGATACAGAGCCAGTTCCCAGTCGGTGCTAAGCACAATACTAGTCTGTAGAGCAAGCATTATTCTGCGTGTAGCAGTCTATGCAGTTAAGCCTTCAAATGTCACATACAGATTGCAGGGCTGGCTTCCTGAAAAGAAATCAGATTTCCTGCTGGCAGTGAGATGCTATAAGAGGACACAGCCTTCTTATTCAAATCCTGGATCATCTTTGAATCTACCCAGCAAACTCTGCCTTCCAAATAGATGGAGGCTTTGCGGCAATCGCCAAATGACAAATGGTTCCCTCACTTCTAGATGGCATCTTGGCGTCATGCCCAACTTGTGCGGCTGGCACCTTGGATTTGGCACTGGGGAAGCATGGGGGTGGATAATAACTGATGACAGTAATAATAATAATAACAATGGGCTTAGCCCATCCTTTGAGCTCCATTTATGTGGGTGTGGCGCTGAATGTACGATGATGGACACAGATAACGGAGCATTTTAGTGTTAGAGGCGATGGTAGGGGGAGATAATGGCTACGAAACGATGGGACCAAAAGGCAGAGAAAGGGAAAGATTAGAAAAAGAGATGGATTGGCAATAAGGGGTAGATTTTAAATGAATAAAAAAAGGCTGCCAGAGTGAAAGGTGGCAAGATGGAGGGATAGTGAGATAGAGGAAGAGGTAGAGAGGGAGACAGAATTTCTCCAAGGGGTTGTGATTAGTTGGCCCAGCAGCTGCTTCATCGCTGGCACCAGCTTTTGTGCTGCAGAGAGCTGGCACAAACACACACACACACGCACACACACATGCGTGGGGGTGGGGTTGCACTGCGGCAAAGGCCATGCCAATGTGCCAACCACCAAACACACATTCACATTACACACTGCAACACAAGAAAAAACACTTCCAACAGATGATCACCAGAAAACAGCGGCAACCTTATACATTTTAACAACTTTCCTTCAGATTGCCCCCCCCCCCCCCCCCATTACCTGGGTCCTGTTAAAAGCCACCCTGGCGAAGATGGCTTGGGAGATGCCTGCTCTCTTCAGTTCCTCCCTCACACACTGGTAGATTTCAAATGGCACGTCACACTGCCCCACAGAGGAGCCAGCCGATGTCTGGTTTTGAGGCCCGGCTGCGGGACCTCCCCCCGGGCCACACTGTGCCTGCTGTGGAGCTTGGGAATCAGGGGCTTTGGAGAAGACCTTGGCAGGAGCTCTCACTACAGGGGGATGATTGAGATACTGTTGCTGCGATGGCGAGAGACCCTGGCCAGCAAGCATGCGGCTAACAGCATACTGCTGGTTGAGAAACTGGGCCATCACCAGCTGCTGGTTAACCATTTGGGAGCTGAGCGGTTGGGTTACAAGCCCAGGCGGACGTAGGCCGAGGGGTGGGTGAGCACATAGGTTGGCTACTCCTCCGTGGGGGAAAAGAAGCGTTGTGCTCTGCTCAGTAGGGCTTCCTGCGATTGGCTGCTGGGTGAGGGTAATACATGCAGACTGCTCAGGAAAGCTGTCTGTTTCTGGTGAAGGAAAGGGAAAGCAAAGATGGATGTAATTATTGACATTCAAATACTAACAGTGCAGCCAAAATCCACGCTAATTCTAAGCAGGTTTCGAGTATGTGTATATGTATTCACACTGGAAATGTGTCAAAATTAAATAGATTCAAACCAGGAAGAATCGTTTACTAAATATGATTGTTTTTTTTGCTGTGTGGAGACACCTCCAGAAACATTTTGGAGAAAAAAAAGAAAAAACGTATTACATCTTAAAGAGGCAACTGACAACTTTCGTGCCCCAACTTTCGTGCATCGTTGAAATCCCTCACCCTTGAAGCATTTGGTCTTCTTGAAGTGCTTGTACCATCGACCAAACTCGTGACACTTGGCAGCTGAGACATTTGCATAGTAAGTGCTATTTACAATAGACGATATCATACTCTGAAACAGAGGGGGAAAGACAGTAGAAATTCATTACATTTTCCTGAGCTCCTGCCTGGGTGTCTCAGCTGTTCACACATCTGATATTAATGATCTCAGATCTGTGTTATTAAAAACACCCCCAGGTAAATAGGATAATAAAGACAGATGAGTATGTGAGCTGTGTGTGCATGTGTGTGTGTGTGTGTGGAAATGTACAGCATGTGTACACATGCATGCAAATATGCGCGCTTGTGTATGTGAGTGCGTAATCAAACAAAACACTAGAGGTCATCAGAGACTATGCCTCAGTGTCTCTTATTTACGCACACACACGCGCACATTTATTTTTCCCCAAAGACCATCCTGTGCAATCTTTACATCTGATTACACCTTTCATCTTCTCATATTTATTTTAATCTGTTTCAAGCAAACAAGAGAGGGAGGTAAAGGGAGAGATGGGAGAGAGAGAGAGAGAGAGAGAGAGAGAGAGATGGGGGATGATTGTCTTGTATCTGATCTTAACACTGCAAGTCAGCGATTTCTTTTTATCAAACTGTAGATATTCTACACACCCTCCGGCAAAAAAAATAACAGATATACTCAGTCGATAATTATGATTATTCATAAAGAGGCCTTACCCAAATACTGCAAGATTTATGTGATATTATTTCTGCAGTTGCGTCTGTATTTGCTTAATCAAGCGCACAAGAGCTGAAGGCAGATTTTGCTGATGTTATTGCTGAATGCATAGGGTGCCGAAAACAGCTAAATGCCAAAGAATGAGGGTGATGGACGGAGAGTGAGACGGTGGGTGAGGCAGACAGACAGACAGGGTGAGGGGCAGACAGGCGAGGCAGCTGGCTTTTTATGAGACAACCATTGCCCGTTATCGTTTTCTCTCTCTCTGCTCTGGCCCCACACCTTATCTACCTCTGCATCTGGACTTCATGTCTAACTATTGGACCACACACTTACTCTGTGGCATGCATCAAAGAAGGCAGTCTCAATAAATAAGTAATAAATGCATAAATAAATGTATGAATAAATACAGGAATAAATAAACAAATACAGAAAGAAATGCTAAAATAAATGAATAAATGCATAAATAAATGTTTAAATAAATGAATAAACAAATGCATAAATAAATAAATAAATAAATAAATACAAGAATAAATGAATAAACAAATGCTTTAAATTTATTTCTACATTTTTTTTCACCTACATTTAGTTATTTCTGTATTTCTGTGCCCATATGTTAATTAGGTAGGTGCAGGATATGGAAGGGCAAACATATGTCATGTACACTCAATGTCAGTGCTATTTCTCGTCTTCTCTCTTTCTTGTATGATATGTGTGTGTGTTATACCTGGGACAGTGGGCACTCTTTAGCCAGGGAGCTCTGGTTCATTTCCTTGAGGAGTTCCTTCAGAGCGTTTCTCACTGTGGAGTGACTCCACTGCTCGGCCGGCAAGTCTTCCAATTTGGGACAGCTGGATGAGGAGCAAAGTAGAAAGTTCTAAATTGCTATTCTTGCAGTTCAGTACTGCACTTTAATAACGTGCAATGCAATAAATTCCACAATCTCACTTCGCTGTGGTTTAAGCTCCAGAAAATTCTGGATGCTGTAGGTCCCAGAATGTAATGCAATTTTCTCAGACTTTATAAAGCTCACTTCAGAGCTACAGAAAACATCTTTAACCAGCATGCACTGGGTGATGGGGACAAAAAAAGCTAAACAAGTTGCCAGTCTAGAACAGAGCTAATCACACCCATCCACCCCCATTCTCACTTCCTTTCTAAATACTAGATCACGCTGTGTCGTGCGTTAAAGAAACACACACTTTCAAGGCTGTCTGTGTGTGTGTGTGTGTGTGTGTGTGTGTGTGTGTGTGTGTGTGTCTGTGTGTGTGTGTCCGTGAAATTCTGCGATGTGGGATGACTTTAAAGAAAGTCATGAGAATACAGAGAAATCATACATGCTCCAAGATTCCTATTTCTTTGAGGCAACAGGTCTTTTTCACAGAAGGCATTATAACCTGTCACAGAGGGAAAGATGCATGTAAATGATCAAATGAAAGGCTGATTTCCAGCCAGGGTCCTGGTATCATGCACGATGGTTCACTGTCACACACACTGTCACCATTTCACTACTGGGACTGCTTTTCCAACAGTCTAAATGTCCTCTAAGAAAAAGGCATAACAATGTGTGTGTGTGTGCTATGGGGGCAGGACCCTATATGTGGTAAATCGCCAGGACTGCTTTTAAAAAAAACTAAAAACAGATGAGATGCAGATTAAATGTTAAAGGTACGAAATAACTTTTAATGTGTTCCATAATTAAAATGCTCATCAATATGCATTCTCACAAGCAAATTAAATCACTCATTAAATTTGATTTAACTATGGTGAAATGGAAAAAAATAAAAAATAAAATAAAAAGATTATAGAATAGTTTTATCACTCTCTACTGGAGACTATGAAAACCAATTTTGTATGGGTCTGATTTGGTCCAGGCCCTTTGGTTATTTTCTTTTCTTCTTCTCCCAGCTTACGGACGGTGGGTTGCTGGAGTATTTTCCAGAAAAGGCTCTAGTCCATCACGGGTCAAACACAGGCAAACACACTCAGGCTCACTTTCACAGTCCATAGACTCAACACACAAAGTGGACCTGGCGGTAACTTTGAACGGCTGTATCTGTAGGTGTCTGCTTTCTACCTGTGCAGCTGTATTTTGAGGGTGATTACATGGTGAACATCCTGCAGCATGTCAGCCACTGTGGCGTCCGGAGCATCTGTCACACAGGAGAGAGGGACCGGGTTCCACCTGCCAACCTGGATCAGACCTGAACACACACAAAGTGGAAAAAACACAGTGAGGCCGCTGCTTCTCTTTGCTTGTTATAAGCTTATAATCAAACGTCGTCCGTTGCACAAGGTTTGGAAGCAGAAATGAAAGCCACACAAATATGATATAAAATGTTGTGCTGTGTACCTTTGGCCTGTGCAGCAGAGCTGTGAGAGTAGCCCAGTGTCAGCAGGGCCATTTCTATCAGCTGGTTAAACAGCAGATCTCTCTTGACCAACACAAACTCGGCATGTTCTTCTCTCCTCTCTCCTTCCATCTGGCTCTCTCGGTGCTCCACCACACAGAACACCGGCAGCAGGCTCCCTGGCGGTAATGGAGACAACTGATTTCACACAGCAGAACATTCAAGAACGTATAGTCACAGTTCAAGAACACACAAAGTAACGACGCATTTCATTATCAAGTCATTGTACCCAATCCAAATCGTTTTATTGACATTCCCAGAGTGAACCCAAGATGACACACAGGGGTCACAATCACTGTACTAAAGACCGAATTTGAACACAAACGTAAAAGATAGTCATCTAATCACCGATCCCTTCCCAGCCCATGTACCTCTGCTGTGCCAGCTTTTGCCCTGTGGCCTCACTGCGGTGGACTTCTGGGCCAGGCAGGGGTTCGTGGCCACGGGGCTCCCCTGCCGGCTCCTATCCTGGGCCGAGGGTCCTGCCCCGTTTGGTTCCAGTCGAGCCAGCTTTGCCGGAGGGGGCCTGGGGTCTACAATGGGATCAATGCCCTCGGGTTTCTTGGCTCCATTACACAGGGCATCCATCTGTGGTCTCGCACTAATACGGAGACAGAGACACTTAAAAATCAAAAACTCTGCCAGGAACCCTAATAAAAATCTATTATATTATCTCGGTAGTATATCTGCAGTCTGGATCAGCAGTGACTTCGTGGTGACCCTTTGGTATTCTGAACCATTGTGTTCTGAGTGAATATGACTTATATTTTAAAAAAAATAACTTTTGCAAAACACAGCATTGGTTACATGCATCTATAATTTCCAGACAGTAGCCTAATCAAACACTAGCAAAAAAAAGTACACAAATAATTATATCTGGATACATGTGGCGTCTCAGGAGAGTTAAAGAGACCTGCCTCGGTCATTTACACGTCTGGGTCTTACAAGGAAATTAGAAAGCACAGTTTGGAGTCGCACGTACACAAACGCGCACAAACACACACACACACACACACACACACACTCAGATCTGCAGGATATCCGGGTCAGTATTAGGGTGATGACCTTCACACAGATGCAGCGATTATAGGAGAAACCCCTTCCGAATCCAGGAGAAGTCCGGCGAATGCAAACAGCGCAGATTATTCTTATTATTTCTGTTCATAATAAACCTGCCCGTCATCTCCAGGCGCGCCGCTGCGAGTGACGGCGATTCAGTTCATCCTCAGCAGCGCCCGTCGTCCCGCGTCCGATCCCGCTGAAGTTTGATCGAGGCGACACCGACCTGTCTCAGGCGACACGGCGCGCACGCCCGACCCGCCATCGTGCACCGAGAGCCCCGTCCTGGACACATCGACCATATCCATGTGTTACGCTCGCCTCCATCGATCTCCGGCTGAGGCTCCTGTGCTGTGCGTCCTTTTTCTTTTTTTTTTTCTTCTTCTTCTTCTTCACATCAGTCGCCTGTTTGACATCGACATCATCTACCGTTCGCTGTCCAAGTAGTTTTGCGCCTATGCTCCCTGCTCGCTCTACGCACGCACACCGTTCGCCAGCCGCGCGCATCTGTCGGCGAAACGATACAATTTCGCCATTGGTGCAAGTTCAGAGGGAGCTCCCGGCACGGATCGCCGGCTCGCGCCGCTCCCGTGGATCGCGCCGGTGCTTCCGGAGAACAATGCGCGGCGTGGACCTCCCGGAGGACACACTCCCGATCCCCTGCGAGCGAGGCTACAGCGCTGACGCCGGGGCAGCACTTGGTTCCACTCCAAAGCCCTGTGCGCGCGCGGAGAGACAGAGAGCAAGAGAGAGAGCGAGAGACCCACCCCCCACCCCCAAAACACACACACACACACACGCACGCACACACAAACACGCACACACGCACGCACGCATGCACGCGCACTCATAAATAGGCTACACGGACCCAGCTGCATTAGCATATGGTGTAATAATGAATTCACTGGCGCGCTCCGTAAATGTATTAAATGTGACAATTGCGCATAAATCTATTTATTATTTCCTGCCGCATGCTGTGCAACGCACTTATTATTGTCTTCGGGGTGCCGGAGCTCTCCATGGTAACAAAGTGGAGCAGGACAAGGTGGAGCCGGCCGACTGCTATTAACTTTGGACGGCGATCTTTCGCTGCCACAAGGTCGCGGCTTGTGCTTAATAAGTATAGATAATCCTATCGTAAACTGTGCGGTTCCTTATTGTCATATACTAGACCAGACTTTAACATTGTGTTATTACAGGCTATGCGTGATAGAAGTACCATAGTATAGTATAGTACTGTTTTGTATACTGTGGTGAACCATGGTAAACTACTGTAATGTCTACTGTACTATAAACATAGTATAGTATTGTATTGTATTGTATCATATTACAATTCCTTTACAACTATAAACTTAGTATAGTGTAGTATAGTCTAGTAAAGTATAGTAATGCCAAGAGTACTATAAACATAGTATCATACAGTGCAGTATCGTATAGAATAGTATAGTATACCATTGTGTACTATTGTAATGCCTTTACAACAATAGTATATAATAGTATACTATGGTGTACTATTGTGATGCCTTTACAACAATAGTATATGATAGTATACCATGGTGTACTATTGTGATGCCTTTACAACTATAGCATAGTACAGAATAGTATAGTATAGTACAGTACAGTAGACTGTACCATGTTGTACTACTTTAATGTCCTCCCTACTAAATAAAAAACAATAGTGTAGTATAATATAGTGAAGTATACCGTGGTGTTCACTCTAATGCCAATAGTACTATAAACATACTATAGTGTAGTATGACATTATGTATACCATGGCATACTACTGTAGTAGCCTATATTGTAGAAGGATATAGATAGCTTTATTTAAATACTATACTATACTATTATCCTGATAATTAAACTCTGCTCAATACCTCAAAGTAGGACCACCAAAAGCACCCAAAGCTCAAAAAAGTCAAAAAAATGAACTCCATCACCATACCTCAGTTTCCATACAGCTGAATCAATCAGACAACATCTCGTCCTCTCTCCTGTTTGCCGAAACCTCAAGTCGCAGTCAACTTATCAGCAGATCTCTCCCATGCAGTTCACGGCAGACGAGACACACTTTTCCTCCAGAGCTGTGATCCCCAAGTTGTTCATGCCGAAGGACGTTAGGTGTGTGTGCGTGTGCGTGCGTGTGTGTGTGTGTGTGTGAGAAAGAGAGAGGAAGAGTCAGAGATCCCTCACTCGGGCAGATAAGATTCAAGGACTTGCCTTGTGAAATGTTACACCGGGGCGGTAACAGGTCTGCCTTTTCTACGTCGGGTGGATGCTGTGCAGTGGGAGCGTGTGTTTGGGGAGAGAGAGCATGCTCTACTACTTTTTACTAATTAAACAAAGTGAATTAGCTATCTCCCCAGCCAGAGCGAGTCATGGCTGGTTACACATCATTCATGGTGACTAATTCAGAGAGAGAGAGATGTCACTCAGCAGGGTGGATGTGTCTCTGTGTGTGTGTGTGTGTGTGTGTGTGTGTGTACGTGCACACGCGTGTGTGTATATTAGTGACATCTCCCACTATTTTGTGTCAGTGCCTTTAAGTGTTTATACTCTCTAATTTCTCTCTCTCTCTCTCTCTCTCTCTCTCTGTCACCCTGTGCTCGACAATTTTTTCAGTGGCTCGATACGTCGTCAATGAGGCTGGCATGCTAAATGATAATTAAGACCATTACACGCTCACAGAGCATGCTACCAGTGCCGCGCACGGCTCCCTCAATCGGAGCCTTATCTCAGGGGACGCCCTACTACTCACACAGTCGTGTTTCTCTCCAAATTAGGTTAGATTTTCATTCTGCCTCATTCGCCATGGATGTGATGTGGTTATTACAAACTCATGATATGGTTAGTGAGTCTGCTGCTGCTCGATGGGTGGAGGCATCATATTGGCATGTTAAAAGGGAAATGGATTTCACATCTCTGTTTCTCATCCTCATGCAAAGACCTTGATCGGAAGCATGTTTGCAGACACTCACAAACACTCGACCCTCACAAGTGCAGGTAGGCCACTTGTGTGTGTCTTTGTGTCCCAAATGATCTTTTATCTCACTAAATATATTTACAAGTACTCTACTTGTGTACAATTTTGAGACACTCACACTCTAGTTATGGATTTCCATTGTATGATACTGTAAAGGTTATACATTGCAAAAATATTGTACTTTTTGTTCCACTCCATTCATCTGGCGACTATAGTTTCTAAACAAATTTTGCAGATTAAGATATAATATAAGAAAAGCACAATCTGGCTATAGATACCAACTGCAGCAATAAAATGCCACTTGCATCTTCATGAATCATTATTAACAATGTACTGATGTCCTTCATAATAGTATACTCAGGTTTTTTCCCCCCTGCAGAACCATTTACAAGATTTCACCGATAATGCTGTTCTTTTACTCCAGTAGAATTTGGAATTCAGTCGGATGGCCTTTTTCACCACTCTCCCATTCTTTAAATTGGAAACCGTCTAATCCAGCAACCTCTTTCTGCAAACATATTGGATATCCATACAATAATCTTATCACTTACATTGTGCCAGGAACATGTTTGAAGGCAGCCGTCTCTCCTCGGGTTTCTCCTAATCTGGGGTGTGTACGGGCTCATTGGCCTAAAGAACCAGCGCAGGACAGTTATCAAACACTGATTAAGGGAGAAAAAAACCCATACCCTCAGGTTAAGGTGGTTTTGATGCATGGATACAAATCATTAAGTCTTGTCTCTGACAACGGAGTTTCAAGTTTGAAAGCAAGGACCTCCCGATTTCAGATAAGATTGTGAGCTCAAGTGGTGCCCCTCCCTCCCTTATCTCAGTAGAATAAAAAAAAAAACAACTGATGGGTTTGGTTTGGCGGGGAGATATGGATGACAAGATGCAACAAAGTACAAAAGATAGAAGGTGGAAGAATTGGATTAGAAAAGGGCAAATGGGCCCTGAGATGTCATGTGACATATCTATGTCGTCTTGTAGATGGGGTTGTGCCGTGTGGTTTGTGAGTGATAGCAGCAGCATGTGTGACTGTGAATGTGGCTGTGTACATACTGCACATATAGGCTGTTTGCTTTGTCGAAGTGTGAATGTAAAATTAACTTCTGCCGTATGCTTAAACAGCCATGCCCATTTCCTGTATAGCACCAGAGGGCATCATAAAAACCATCAAGCTAAAATGTCAGCACAGTGTAGCCTCTGCAACACAGCAGGGGAGTTTTGGAGCATAAATGCATGGCTGTATGTTATACGCACACACACACACACACACAAGGCCAGATATAGTGTTTATAATGAAACCAAAGAACACAGACAGACGGTAGAATTACAGTAGAGAAGCACATCACTCATCCAAAACCCAATGCACAAAGCCTGTACGTAAAACACTTTTTTTGCAGGTATGCACTATTATTCATACATGTAAAACATGTATGTAATGAGTTCATGAATGTCTTATATATTTATATGTTAAAGCCACTTTGTGCAGGATTAAATCATCTTGAGCTCTGGCGAGCCCTTGTGGTGACATCTCAAACTTACAACAGACCCAGTAAATATAAGGCTGACATGAATGAAAGCCTTGGAACTTTTAACTACAACTAGAACACAATTTACACATGGGTGTAATAACACTGTTAGAAATTATACTAATAGTTTTAAAGGACGTGATGTAGTTTTGAGTTTGATTTTGTTTTATTACGAGGTCAAGCTCCCTTGTTGAATCTATAACTCATTTTATTCATTAGTTATTTTTCATTAGTTATTTCAATTATAGGTCTTTGACATCTTGTTGCATTTTAGCTTTTGAAAAAGTGCTTGTATGAACTAGGAAATGTAATTTCTGATGAAATTGAAATGGGATTGCTGGGTTCTGCACAAGCTGACTCAAACTTTATTTTGCTGGCATCATGTATTGTATGAAGATGAATTTGAAATAGTATGATTTGTTGGGAATGTAAAAAATTGATTTAAAAAAAAGTGAACGGCAGTGTAAGTAAGTAAGTAAGTATGGAGACAAATAAAGGTCATTGATATTCAGATTTTGTGAAATTATGTTCACAAATGATTTCATAGCCTGCAATTATAGATCACCTTTAAATGCATTTATGGATCAGAATGTTTAAATTGGTTAGTAGATACTAAGTTGGGGAAAACTGATACGTCACCGTCAGGTTTTTATGGTTTCAGTATGAAATCTCAGAGACATAAAGCTTTTAGCGTTTGCTTTCCAGTCAGTGTATTAAATGACTGATTAATTACTACATGACTCCTGAACATTAAATGATGTGAGTAAAAAGACTCAGGTATAGATCCTCCGATGCCGTCACACCCTGGGCAATAATGACTCACTTTGACTCAACTGACACTTCACTGTGAAGCTAAATATGTCTCACACACACACACACACACCCACAAGAAAACACACACACACGCGCGCGCGAACACACACACACACACAGTGATCAGGCTTAAATGATGCATTAAGCACATTCATTACTCAGGTGAAGCATCACCGTACACTGGCTGTCTGTTTTAATTTCAGTAGGTGACATGATTATGGAAGTATCTCTCTGTGCTTTACTGCCTCACAGTGCCTCGTCTCAGGAACACTTGTTTGGAGCCACTGAGGTGATACATGATTTACAGCAGTCGGCCTCAGAGCACCTTGATGACTTTACCTTGTCCAAGTGATATGATAGCAGCAACAGCTGCTTCACTTTTTTGCTGGGAATCTGAGTAGGAGGCACTGCGCTTGACTTTTGGTGTTTGGTGCCAGGGTGTAGCACTCTTACTAATGGGATTGACCTAGATTGAAGTTTAGTTGCATCTGGTATACACGTGCCAACATCTGTGTGTGTGTGTGATTGTGTTTGTGTGTGTCTGTGTGTGTGTACTCCAGGTTTCTTGTAGGTGCCTCATGAGGCTTGCAACGGAAGAACTTTGGACACAATCCCATTTTATGTATTTAGGGAAGAGTGTCTGGATTTGCAAATTAGGATTACATGATTAGTTATGATTTCAGGATGTGTTCATTTGCAAATATATATTCAGCGTTTGGTGAGAATTCACCCATAAATAGTCTCAATTTGGTCAGTTTTACGGGCAAACCTTTTTACAGTTAGTGGTGTATTGGGGGAAATGTGTTTTGGGCCGCAGGGAATTAGTTTTATTTGTTTGTTGTTTGTTTTGTTTGCTGCAGTACCACGAGTGGCCACTGGGCAAAATTGCCAGTTTAAGCTCAATGGTATGTGCGCGCGCTGAACTAGTGAGGTGAAGGGTCAGAGAGCAGAGGTCATGCACCGATGGCAATTAAGCAATGCTAACGTTAGCAGCTCTGGCGATGATCGAGCTACGGTTGTTGATATTGTCGATGTTGTAGTTCAAAAAGGGGCAAACGGTCAACGTGAACATTGCCTTTATTATGCTTGGGGCCACAAAGCTGAGTCCCGTCACCGTGACAGGAAGTGAAATGACGAGTGGATCGGCAGTGTTCTGTCGGGAGGATGGAATAACAGAACACCCGGAGTATTTCCCACCAACTTTTCTGGCTTTTGTGCATCATCATTTATGAGGTAAGACACAAAGAAGGGGAAACCACAAAAAGAAAAGACACTTTGTACAAAAGTTGAGTTGTCCATTGCCCACAATTTTTTTTTAAAATTTTATCTCTATTTATTTTCGCATAACTGCCCTGCATTCGCCACAGTCGTTTTTGCTTCGGTCCACACGAGGGGGCGATTGTGCCACTGATAGAACCGTTGAATTGATAGACCCCCCCCCCCCCGTCTAGACAGACATGCATGTCGTGCCTTACAATAGCCATCGGGTGGCGCCAAAAACGTAGTGTAACTTCACCGCCTGCCAGCTGACAGGTTACTGTGCGCGCGTGCAGAGAGAGAGAGAGAGAGCAACGCAGACAGGTTGACAGTCAGACAGTCAACACAGCAATGTAAATGAGCTGTGCGTCTCCGGAAGCAATTAGTCTTCCATATGTCGGGCAATGATTTCATTCTTTCATTTTTATTTATCTATTGATCGATTAAAAATGCCCTCCCCTCTGTTTTTGTCTCTCCCTCCCTCTATCTAACCCCGCACCCCATTTCTGTGTGCCACTGTCTCTTTTGCATAATCTCCTGCACAAACGACCCCCCCCCCCCCCCCCCCCCCATTTACAAGTTGTTGTTATTTTTTTTTTGCTCCACAAAGAAGCCCTGGAATAAGTGCATTGTGGAAATATAATGTTAAACTCATTTAAGAATGTATATTGTTTTCTATATCGACTGAGGTAAATAGCTGACCAACATTGTTGTGCACTGAGAGTGAGTGCTCCGAGGTGACAAGCCCGGCGATAAGACCAAGACAGCTTGTTTCTCCAAGAGAAGCAACGGAGAATTGCATGAAAAAAAATGCTAAATGAAAGTTCAGCTCTGTCCCTGACTCGAGAAAACTCCCCCCCTATTTGCGGTGTGATCCCAGTTGCTGCTGCTGCTGCTGCTGCTGCTGCTGCTGCCGTTGTTGTGTGACCGATGCCCCCGCGCCATTGCGCGCCGAGGAGAGACGATCATTGACTCCGGCGCCGTAATAATGGCCCCGCTGACAGAGTCTCGCGCCGCTGCCGCGGTCGTCCCCGGCTCTCGCCTGAACTGCACCTGTGGGTCTCGTCTGCCCCCCCCCCCCCCCCCTCGCCGCTCACACACGCAACGCGAGCGGCCGGGCGGCCCGGGCGCGCGCGCCGCGTGCACCCGGGCTCGCATTGTGCTGAGTTGACCGGATGGCTGCAGGTTCATATAGGCTCGGCGGCGTCAATGGGAGCGCCTCACACGTTTTGGACGACTCGCACCGGCTTCCTCGGCAACTTTGATGGGGACTTCGACACCGAGCAGGGAAAATGCCTGTGATGAAAGGATTACTGGCGCCACAGAACACGTTTCTGGACACTATAGCCACACGGTTTGATGGCACTCGTAAGTTTGCTTTTGATTATGTTTGAATAGTCTAATGTTCGTGGCAGCTGTGGTAGTTTTTGGTGTACATTTTGTCTCTTCTTTTTTTGTTGTTGTTGTTGTTGTTGTTGTTGTAAGGAAATTGATAAAGCAGGCTGCAGCCTACTCCCTGGAGACCTTTGGGTAGACGGGCAGCCCAAAAACCCTGCAGGGGAAAAAAACAAATCGGGATCGACAGGGTTTTGTTTGGTTTGCCGTCCTCGACGTGAATGGCCTTTCAAGCCAAAAGGTGGAATCTCAGGTGTTTCGTTTTGGGCTGCGTCCGATTTGAACTTCAGGGTAACCCTAACCCTGTTTCCGTGGCTCGGCATCAGACGGCTGTGAAAAGCCGGCGCGCCCTCCAGCAGGCAGGCGACGGGCCGAGGCGCTCGCTGTCCGCGGTGCTGAAGCGCGCTCGGAACCCCAGCACCACGGACAGCGACGCGGAGGGCTAAAGGGATAGTTCGGCGATTCTGAAGTGGGCTTGTATGAGTTACTTATGCATAGTTAATTTTTTTAACCCTATGGAAAACTGAAGCAGTGAAAAAATACGTCCTCCAGCGTACACTTGAACGGATGTTTTTTTTGTTTTCAGGTAACGTTTTAAAATGTGTCGAAAAAGACATCGCCGATAACCATCTCCATAAGGTAACATATTAACTATGCATAAGCAACTCGTACGGCCCCGCTTCAAAATCACCGAACTATCCCTTTAACAAGGGCGCCGCACGCAGCCTCTGGGCTCCGCACAAACTTGTGCACAAGTTGCAGCCGTGTGCCGTATATTTGAGTTGAGCTGACCCACCCGTAATTTTATTTCTCTGCGAAGTCACCTTTAGTATGTCTGCTCTTTGGCCGTTGGAAGGTGGTGCTCTTTGGCCGACGAGTCTTTCGGCCATAGTGCGATCTATGGTCTGAAAAACCAGCACCAGCACATTTATCAAAACTAATTGGTCGGCATCACAGCAAGTCTCTCCCTGGGAAGGGACACATGCAGGGATGTCCAAAAGACAACCTTTATCCCAACCCCTTCCTCTTATTTTAGTGATCTTCATTTTTTTTGTTGTTCATAAGAAAACAAACATCTCGTGGAAGTCAGAAATGTTTGACAGCTGACGTTTGCTCCATGTTTATTCCATGTGAGCCCTCCTATCTGCTTGGTTTCAGCTCATTTTTAGGCTTTCGTGAGTTTGTGGTTTGCACAAGTTTGTGCATGTGTGTTTGCAATGATTGACTGAGTTTATATAAGCTGCAACATCTCCTATATTTTCTCTTGAATTCAGATAGCAGCCATACTTTACCAGCGTAAAATAGTGAAATAAGGGGCCTGCTTGCCTATTTTTATCATTTACTGCGAAAATATTTTTGTGTCGTAAAAAGTATTTTGTTACTATAGCCCTTTTAAAACACTTTTACGCTCTTTAAATGTCCAATCTGAGCCTATAGAGGTTGTGAAAAGCCGGAGTGTATACTAGGGATGTCCCGATCCAATATTCCATATTGTTATTGGAGCAATATTGGCCAAAATGACTGGATCGGATATCGGAATAATTAAGAGGTAAAATCCGATTTGGTACATTACAGAACATGCCAAATTTTTACATACTAAGCCTTGAATGACATTCCGACATCATATTTTTATATTCATTTATTATTATTTAATTAACAGTTTACAGTTCAATTTGTTTTTTGCTTGTTTTTCAACGGTGCTGACCATAAAACATTCTGCCAAAATTTCTGTGCGAAATAAAACAGCAGTAATATGTATGTAATGGTAATATTACATCATGCCCTTACTGGCTAACTCAAACTCATCACCCGGCCCCACTCATATTTCACTCTTGGTATTGGTATTGTTCCTACCAATCAGAGAAACAGTAACCGCAGACATCCATCTTCAGCTTGAGCAGCACTGTATAAGAGCAGGCTATCTGCCGGCTGGCAACAAATGTTCATCTTCCAGGGCAGAGTCTCTGTCCTAATTCAAGGGAATTGCAGTGGTACTGTACCTTACACAAGTGGTTTGTCATGCCCCTAGAAAATAAAGTGCTGTCCTTGAGTTGGCGAGATGGAGGAAATTAATGTTGGATTTGGACTGCAAGATGGGGCAGACTGGAGGCAACGGAGCTTGACGGGACAAATTGTGTCTGATGGCCTGGCCAGGAGCAAATATAAGGGGGAGTGCCTGGTTTAGTGCTATGTGATCCCCGTTGACGTCATCTAATATCTGGAAAGGCAGGTCGGACCTGGAAACAGTGTATGATTAATGGACAAAAAGGAAAGCAGGAAAGTCTTTAACGTGAACTGATCTGTATTTGGAGAAAAGGTCTTATCCCTTTGCTGGTGGCCTTTAAAGTTGATTAAACTTTTTTCAGTTTTCACAAAGAGAGATGTTCTGACCCAGGCTGATTTAAATGAATTGAAGTGTCAGGTGAAACCTAGTGATTGCAGAGGAAGGTGACTTTCAGTATCAATTGCATCAACAGCTGGGAGTTTGCTTGTTCATTTAAGTAGTTCCGATTAGGGCAGATGTACAATGTTTAAGGCTTTAAATGCTGTTTTCATGTTTGGAGGAACTAGCAACTCTTCAATTACTCACTATTGCTTGGAGGATGACGGAGAAGAAAAAAAGGAAAAGAAAAAAAAGATAAATATTCTTAGCCTCCCACAGCTGACTCGGGTCAAGTTGCTGTTCATTTTTGAACAAAGTCACCTCTCAGCTCAGTTTGTCATTTAAAAGACCATCAGTGTTTGTCTGTTTCACGGTGTGCCTTTTGTCGTCACACTGGTTGACAGATACAAACACTGTGTTGGGTTCAGTGTGTCCCTAGTTACCTGTATTGTAACTGCTCTGCTGCACTGTGATGGCTGCGTTTGAGCGCTATGACACCTCATGTCATCACCACAACAGTTCGCCATTCAGGTGACTTATCTCGCCACTTGTCCATCACTGGGGCTGTATTTTATGTCACACACACACACACACACACATCACAATCACACATTGCCACTTGTCGCTGACATTAGACTATAGCAGTGGTTCCCAATTTTGGGCTAGGGGAACCCCATAGGGTAATAATATACTGGACATTTGGGGGATCATAAGAGGATGAAATGTATGAGAGAAAAATACTAAATGTTTTTCCCCCCACACAAAATCATGTTGCTGCCCCCCCCCCCCATGAAATAATGGGTTCTTTGACTTCTTCTGGCCCCTTAAACTACCTTTGAGGGGCCACAGTAAGGCCATAGTCTGTCACTGTGCGTCACCTACCACATTTTAATAGTTCACAGGCCAAAAAGCCCCAGAACCACTGTACTACAGTGCAGTTATTTGAAAAGTGTGTACATAGAGATGGGGGGGAGATGGAGACCATGATTCGCCAAATTTAGCAGCATATGGCTTGGTGGTACAGTTGTACCAGAGGGCTGTGCAATGTCTCCCAGTGTGTGTGTGTGAACAGTTGGCTCCCCATCCTGCACCATTCTTTTAGATCGCTATTTTTTTTAGCTCTCAGCACACGCTAGTTCCACCTCCACCCGGCAGGTAATTACTGTCACGATCACTGACACAAAGACTCGGAACAGCTGTGTGTTGAGTCAGTACACGACCCTGGTGATAACGATTAAGTGTGTATGTGAATAAAAGAGAGAGAGAGAGAGAGAGAGAGAGAGGAGATAGTCTGGGAGATGGAGACAGAGGAGGAAGAGAGCAAGAAGGAAATAGGTGGAGCGTTTTCCACACTTTTCTGGTGTGTGTCACGGAACTTTCTGTGTGTATGTGTGTGCAGCTCTCCCTCTGTGTGTGTGTGTGTGTGTGTGTGTGTGTGTGTGTGTGTGTGCGCGTGTGTGCGTGCGTGCGTGCGTGCGTGCGTGCGTGCGTGCGTGCACCCAGCTGTCTCCGTCTTTGAACACGAGGGTGGTAAAGCAGAAGTTTCCTCTTCACTGATTAACTTTCTTTAATTGCGGCACATCTAATTGAGCTGTTAAAAAAGATGCCAGGTGAATGTTTAAATACCCAGAGTCTCGCAAGACGTTTTGCTATCGGATCCTGCTGTCTCAGAGAAGACAGTGGGATGTAATGCAACCGCCCCTGAGGCTCAGTCTCACCCGCAACCTTCTGACCCCAAGTACGACCCAGGGAGCTAATTACTGATTTTATAAGACCACGGACCACATGCTGACACACACACACACACACACACGTTTGAACGAGGTTAGTTTTAGTGGAGATAACTGGATTAGTTGTCGGGGGGACACAAGCAACTTTTTCATTTCCCCGTATAGACTGTGGTTATCTTCCAATATGATTATGCTTACTCCTTGAAAGCCAGGTCTGATGTTGTCCTCGGCCAGAGAACGACAGCGAAAGAAGTAATGAGTGCAGTTATGAGACTGTGAAGGAGTAATCAATCATCATTGACTGTAGTGCTGCAGGGTGCAGAGGGGCTCTCTGGCACAGGATTGGCACTGTACTGTTCACATTTTCTCCAAAGCCCACTTCAGAAAAAGGAGAAATAAAGAAAAAGCATCGTGTATAGCGTATATAGCTGTGCTGTATAGTGAACAACGTAGAAAAAAAGAGGACATTTTTTCATTTAAATCATATTGAAGTTAACACTATGGGTATTGCCTGCTAACACCAGGAAGTATTTTTGTGAATTCCGTGAATTCGGTTTGATAATATAGCGACTACTTGAAGTTCTGTTTCCAAGTCCAAGACTCACCGTCCATCTTTGTCGTAGTCTTCGCCCGACTCACAAGGAACAACGTGTGGCCTTCTAGCAGAAAACTTCACCTGCTATCTGCTAACTTTCTATTCATCGGACGAGCTGTGACCTACAATATCATCACATGCATGTCCTGTTAAAAGTAGGCGAACAAAATCCAGTGCCGTACCTGACTCACCATCGTAGCTAAGGGCATCAGCTTCCAATTGTGGAAAACATTATATTAGGTGTTTTGAGTGTTTATAGTATCCACTGGCTTTCAACAAGGCTTTGACAGATTACTCAGTCAAGGGAAAACTGCCACCATCGGCAGGCAAACACTGTCCTCACAGTAAGGTCGCTATAGGCCTTGATTATTAGTGTGTACTTAAAGGGGTGAACGCCTTGTCTGCTCCACCAAAACTTTTGGGACGCCTGCGCATGAGCCTCCCCCGTCACTGCGGATGTTCTGCCTTGTTAACCCACCTAATGAGCGAGATTCCTCACGTAATCACCGTCTCTAATGGACTGTCCAAAACGATCGACAAATGGGGTCTCACCGACGGAAGTCTGGGCCAGGTCGGCCATTTTTAGACTCAATTAATTTTTTTAAATGACAGGATTGCATTTTGGGAGGGAGAATTTTTGAGCGGGCAGAGAGAGAGAGAGGGGGGCGGCAGACAGTGGAATGGTTGGAAGAGGGAAAACTGACCATGAGAGAGAGAAAGAGAAGCAGGGAGGCAGGCTGGGAAATTACAGGAATGTAATGACTGGTGTAATGTTTCAGTTGGTGTGAGCCTGGGGGCCTCTATGATAAAGAGCCACACAAGTGATTAAGGCGGTAGATTTGTCTAATGATTTCCTGTCTTCGGTTACCTTGTGTGAGAGGATTACCTCTGCTGGCATGGCTGTGTTGGTGTGTACATGTACATGTGCTCTGACTCCATGACAAAATGAACACAATCATTGATACACAACCTGTGAACTGTATATGAGCGGTTTGCGTGACGCAAATCTCATAATCCCTTGTGTTGACTTGATCTATTACCAAGGCAAACTGTACAGTTGTAACCTTGGTTGCCATGGTGTGTGTTGGTAGTAGCTATGGCAACTCTAGACGTGACGATATTGTGGTTATGTGACTGCTGTGTAGCAGTTTCTTAGAGGCCAGCAGGGATTTTGGCCAAAAAGGTGCGGTCCCTCCGTCCATCTCTCCTCCTACCCACCAATTTTTTTTAACCACATTCCATCTCCATCTTTCATCATCCCACCTCTCACTGCTCTATCTCACTTACTTTCAACTTTTTACATCACCTTCACGCCCTCTGTCCCTCTCCCACCCTCATCTGTCTGCCTCGATGTATTTCTCAGCCTCCCCTTCTCTTCCCCTTACCTTGTCCGCATCCTCTTCATTTTTCACTTTCTCACCTGCCTCGTCATCCGTCTTTTTCACTGTCTGCTGTGCTCCTCTGTTGGTTTCGGCTTCTCTCTCTCGCTCTGTGTGTCTCCATTGCTTCCTCATCCTTTTTTCCGCCCATCATAACTTGTGCCTAAAATAGCCCTGGGGTTGCTCTGAGTGGTGGCAGGGGGCTGTCGAGGAGCTTGGGCAAATTAACACATTGAGCACTTGTGAGTTTAAAACCTGGGAAATGCTGGGACGAAGCAGTGTGCAGACAAGATGCCCCCCTCAATAAACATGCACAATCCTCTCTCCACCTTTGCTACCATTTGTAGAGGAGAGTGTACCGGAGGAATGCACCTGACGGCGTAGTTTGTGCTGCTTTTGAATTCTCTCTGACCCACCTAGTTGTGTTGCAGTGCTGACCTGTTGAGAAAGTAGATCCCTACAACTCCTTGTCATTGCGTTACAAAACCCCCCAACAATGTTGGTGTATTCTATTCCCTTTTATAGCCCCTCCAAGTGATCGCTGGAAACATTACGTTTGATTTTGGATCTGCCGTATGGTTAAGTACTTGATATCTGGTCGGAAGATTGTTCGAGTTGAAACATGACCAAGCGTCTGCAGGCATGTTGTATTCAAGCAGAGTGTTGCTTTGAGATAAACGCCAACATCAGCACACTGATATGCTTTCAATGACAATGAAAAATGCGGTATTTTTTCCCATGTTTTGTCGACCATCTTTAGAGTGTCTCCATGCTCCCGACATTTGCCAATTAGCACCAAGTATTGTATTTAAAATAGTGATTGAATCTGTGTGGACGAATGTCTAAACCAAATTTAATGGCAAACCGACCAATAGTTATTGGTGTTTTTTAACTGCCAGAGAAAATTTTGGGAAATCAACCTAAGTGAGGGGCTGCACGGTGGTGTAGTAGTTAGCACTTATGCCAGCAAGAAGGTTCTGGGTTCGAATCCCGGTTCAAACCAACTAATCTGTGTGGAGCGTGCATGTTCTCCCCGTGGGTTCCCTCCGGGTTCTCCGGCTTCCTCCCACAGTCCAAAGACATGCAGGGGGTTAGGGTTAGGTTAAGACTCTAAAGACCCTAAATTGACCGTAGGTGTGAATGTGAGACCTGTGTGTGGCCCTGTGATAGGCTGGCGACCTGTCCAGGGTGTACCCCGCCTCTCGCCCAGTGTAAGCTGGGATTGGCTCAAGCCCCCCCGCGACCCTTACATTGATAAAGCGGTAGCAGACATAGACATAGTGAGTAGGATATACCCTCTGGAGACCATGAATGTCTGTAAGTGTAAAAACGACTTGATTAAGGTTAAGAAAACATTGTGGCCATAAAAGAAACCAATCTTTCCTGTATGTGGAGGGCAGCAGGCCGACTGTGATGCTTTCACAACTTTGTGTTACTACCAGTGTTACTTTCACCTTTGCTTCTCACGAAGAAACATCATTTGCATGTCAGTGAAATATGTTTTGAGAAAAGAAAAGGCTTTCTTATGTTGGTGTTTTGATGGTAGGGTTGCTCCCACTGGTATATTTTAATAAAAGCTCACAGATGCTTTACAAATTTTTCATTCACTGGCTATTACATGGCTATTACAGTTGACTTTTATTGCGTAAGACGGCTCCGCAACCATCTCTCTCGTCTTCCTTCTTGCCCTCTTTCTTCTCTCCCTGCCCTCTTTTCTCTTTTGCCCTCCCCCTCTCTTTTCTTTGTCTCTTTCTTTCCTCATCTCTCTCCTCTCTGTGTCCCTGTGGGGTTTCTCCAGTAGCTGTCATGCACTAGTGTGAGCACGAAGGGGGATGATCTATGGGCTCCTACACCAGAGCGAGAGTGGAGAGTGAGATACTGTAGAGAAATGGGAGGCGATGAGGAGGCTGAGACAGTGGAGAGAAGAATTAGAGTTAAAGAAAAGAAAAAAAAGCCGAAGAAAGAGCCCAATGGGAGGCGGGGAGATGAAATATATGAAGGATTCAGAGATGATTCAGACTTTTCATTGAGCAGAAGTTCATGTTGCAAAGGAAATATAGTAACACTGGGCAGGTGATGTCCTCACCCAGGTGGTGGAGAAGAAGGTGAGTGTGTTCAAAGAGTGGAGGAAATAGATGGATTGGGGGAAAGATGGATAGTGTGGTGGAATTCCAAGGGCAGAGAGGAGATGGAGAGTAATTAAGTGGAGGGGTCCAAAACTGTAGGAGGGACATACAGGACAGCTGCAAGGGAATGATGGAGGGAGCAAAGGTTGGGGCGAACGGAAGGGAAGGGAAGGAGGGATAGAGCAAAGGGCGGTGGGAGTGATTGGGAGAAAAGGGGAATGTAAAGAGAGAAGAAAGAAATGGACCAAAGGTAGGAAAACTGGAGGGTGGGGACAGGCAAGAACAGGCAAGAACTCTGGCACATCAGCATCGGAGGGAGAGAAGGAGCCAGAGAAAGTAGGACAGCATAGGAGGGAGATACAGATGGAAAGGTAGAGAAAAGGTGGAAAGGACAAAGCGAAACAGACAAATGGTGATTATGTTCGGAGTCAGTCTAAACAAGTGTCAACCAATTACAGGTTGTGGCGTGTGAAAAACCAATAGGGAGAACAAACTCAGGGCGGCCTTTTTTTTTCGCTGAGAGTATCAAAAAATGAGAGGGACAACAAAAGTGCAGCTCTGAAAAAGTTGGTCTAGGAACCTAAGCATTTCTATAGACACTATATCTAATACTAAATAAACACCAAACTTTATACTCAAAAACTGAGCTATTCAGTTGTCATCACATATTGATCTGAAGCTTGCTCTATCCTGAGAAGCTGATTGAGAGAAAAGGTTTGACACGTTTTAAGTTTGCAGTGGCTTTCATTCCCTTTTTTTGATACTCATGACTGCAGTACTTTTTTTGCACAGGCTGTAATGGTGAAGTCATTCAATATTTCTTCTTCTTCTAAATGTGCTGACAGGAAACAAATTGCTTTGCAGCACACAATTCGGAGAAAAGACAGACTCCCAATAACTTGTTGTCCATCTTATTATTTTTTGAAATGATAGTTTCAACACATGGGACTCCGTTGGTGCAGCAGCTTTCATGCGAGGTAAAATCAGTATTGCACAATAAATCTACAGTTATGTAACCAGAGCTGCAACAGTTAATCGAGTAATCGATTAGTAAACGCCTGCTAAATTAATGGCCAACTATTTTGATAATCGATTAATCGGTTCATGTCGTTTTTATGAAAAAAGCCCAAATTCTATGATTTCAGCTTCTTAAACCTGAACTTTTTCTGGTCTCTTTGCTTCTTTGTGACAATATCTTTTTTTGGGGAAGAGGATGGGACATTTTTCACCATTTTATGAAATTTCTTGGACCAAACAACTAATGAATCTAAATCTTAAAACGAAATAATCGACAAAAAAATAATCCTTAGTTGCAGCCCTGATGGAAACATCTATACTGTGTTTTGCTCTGGCGTTTACCAAGCACCGAGCTTACAGATGAGGATGAGTGTCTTTTGCTTGAGTTTGCATTCATGCAGTCTGTCCACATTTGAAGTCACTTAATCTACATCACAAAACAACATCTAAGTTACCGAACATCCCTCCCTGTCACACAAACCTACTCTACGTGCAAACTGCACGCAGCATGTCTGTCAAGTCTATCAGCTGAACCTAAGCAATCCACCGGCAAACGGTAAAGTGTGTATTTCACGGTCAACATTAGTTTTCCGTCTTCACCGTCTGCTCGTGCTCTGGGAGCTGCCACCAGACGCGCTGCGGGCCTTTGCTGCAGCTCCCACAGATGCCAGCAGTCCTGTTGCTCTCTCTCTCTCTCTCTCTCTCTCTCTCTCTCTCTCTCTCTTGCTTGCCCCCTGACGAGCCTGAGGGGCTGCACATCTGACAGCAGGTCCCAACGCTGACACCCTCTCTGACCATCTGTCTGAACCACACAGTCAGGGTATTACTGCTGACAGGAGATGTTCTCTGGGTGTTTTTCCTCCTTCGTGAATGGGTATCACTTTCACTGCACGCTATTTCGCTATGCTGACGGTGAGTTCGTAGCCCCGTCCTTAAGCGCGGCTGGTAACAGTAAGGTTGCACTAACCATATTAATTGCTAAATTATTGGGAACACGAGTGATATCGATAAAAAGAAATCTGATGAGATATAGATCGGACGGGTTTTAAAGCCAAAGTTTGAACTTCATTTCAGGTCCACTCACTTTAGAGTTTATCTCTTAATAAAGGATATCTGGCTATAACCTATATGAAAGACTTGTTTACAACATGGCTGATGGTCAGAACACCCGTGTTTTCTCTGTTGTCTTTAAGGGACGCCACTGTGCTCATAGATGTCTTTTACTTTAAGCGCATCATGTCAATACCTGTAGAATTAATGGTCCAAAAGTTACAAAAAATAACAAAATGATCCTTTAAAAGATCCAATCTGGTGATTTTCTCTATTTTTTTTGTCCCCACGTCTTAGCAAATGCTTGAAAATAAGAATTATTTGCTGTATTATGTAATACTTAAGGATTATTACATAACCCTGGAGTGCCTTCCCTCAGCTGAAAGTGACAAAAGTCAAATTTTTTTATGCGAGTGCCAGCAAGCGTGCAGAAGCAATTGTTGGTCGCTGAATGGGATTATAAAAAGGAGCTTGTCGCTCATTCCTCTTGAGGGACGCATACAAGGGTTTTGTTCTCCGCTGCTGCATTGCCGGTTCAAATCTGTGGCTGCGTTTCCCCTCAACAATCCGATGTACGACATAAAACAATTAAACATCGGGGGCTGGTGGAAAAAAGGAATTATTGATGCAGAAAATTGATTTTTGAAATAAAATGTAATCGAAACAAGTCTCTTTGCGGGACGTTTCTCAAACGGTGATTATGAACAAGCTCGTGTCGCTCGTGTGCTCTGTGTGAGTGTGCGGCTTATTGTCTGCGATCATTCATTTTCAGTGATTCAGGAGGATTTCCGAATGTATTGGATATGATTTGTTAATGCTACACGTGCATTAAGGGTGTGTGTAGACTTACAGTTGATCATGTAACTTGGGGACTCATCAAATTACAGCAGTGCACACACAGATACACACACACACACTTAGAAAAACACACATTACAGAAACCGCTAAACCACAGTAGTCCACTGTCTTTTGTGTAATGGCCATTGTGCTGTAAACATTAGCTCTATTAGAGCTCTGCATCAACCTGCACTACATTGGCTGAGTGTGTGTGTGTTTATGAACCATAATAGATGGATTTGGGTATAAACAGCTGGTCCACTTCAGCCTGGCTATTTAGAGCTGTAGACACAAGTAGGCCAATTAACTGTGATAGACTTCAGCACTAATGCGATTGTGTTTTCACTGTCATCGCTCGAGCACAATCACTATTGGTCCTCCACTTTTGCTTTTTCCTCTCATGCCCCCCCCAAACACAGAAGCTTCTCTTTACTGCAGCCCTCACTAAATGTTTTGTGAATTCAGGCTCGGTTCCTTGACACTAGGGAACGGGTTTCAAGAGCAGGATTCCATTGCTCTTCGGTGTGTAGATGAATTTATTGAGGTAAATGACCCTCATGTTGCAGCCCACACGGGCCGTCATCTAACCGAGCTGAGGATTCAATCAGCCTTTGTATCCGTGTGTTGAAAGTCACTCTTTTCGCCCCGGCCGCAGGTGCGCAGTCATTTCAGTTGAACACCCAGAGAGGCACTCCTTGACCGGTTGATTCACTTTCCATTTTTACTATGTGAAGTTTCAGTAGTGGGCAACGGGAGATGATACATCTTCTGTTTGGTACTGTATTAATAATTTCTCCCCTTGGTTCAATATTGTAACAGGGCCCTTGTGTTCTTCTGCTCACCTTGCGTCCCCTTCCTCTTTCCCCCTGCAGACAGCAACTTCATCCTGGCCAACGCTCAGATGTCGAAGGGCTTTCCCATCGTCTACTGCTCTGATGGCTTCTGTGAGCTCACCGGGTTTTCCCGGGCGGAGGTCATGCAGAAGAGCTGCGCCTGCAAATTCCTCTACGGGCCGGAGACCAGCGAAGGCATCATCCTCGGCATCGACGAAGCCTTGGAGGAGCGCAAGGAGTTTAAGGATGAGATCATGTTCTACAATAAGACGGGTGAGGATCGGAAAGTCAGTGGGACAGGCAGACTTTCTGTTCTGTTGCTGGTACTAGTTGACATCTTTTGTTTCCCTTCACTTAAGATTTAATTTTGCGGTTCTTTTATTGAACCTGGACGAGGACTCCTTCCTCTGATATTATTACCGAGGCGAGGATGTTGGACCCAGGGCAGGCAAGCACAGAAAGCCATTAGAGAGTGCATACGCAGTGTCTGACCTTCCCAGTACAATATTTCCATCATGCATGACAATTCTAGATGCAACCACGGAGAGATGAAGTGAACATGGAGGAATGGACGGGCAACTTTTAGTGCTGTGTCCATTCTCATTAAAAGGTGATTAAAAAAAAAAGCAATCCGTCAGAGTCCCCTCGGTTCTTAGTTAATGCTGAGACGTCAAACTTTCATAGCTGTCAGCTAGTGACTCCTGAACCCCCGTCTCCTACAGCTGACTGTGATGCGGGCTGGTGCCATGTGCCCTTGCATGGTTACTGCGCTTTTCTTGACTTTTGTGCATCTTGTTTTTTTTGTTGTGTCTTGCAGTAGTTTTTGGAATCTCCAAAAAAAAAAGGACACACACCTGTTTCAGTTAAGTCCGACAACACTTATGTTTGGTGTGAATTTCTCTGTTGCCCCACCACAAAACAGGAGACGAAAAAAATTGTTGCTTTGATATTGTCTCTGAAGACTTTTTAATTTGTGCTCACGAACCAGCTGTAGGGATTAGATTAAAAATTCATTCCGGAGTCCGGAAACATGTTGACTAAACGCTCTCACCGCAAGGTCCGTTTAGTGCCTGTTCTGGGGCTTTTGATATTATTACTCAATCTTCCTGAGCAGATGGAGTTTCCCCAGTTGTCATGGAAATGTAGACATCCAAATGTTTCTGAGCTTTTTGAAGAATTTACATCCAAGGTCAGCTAAGAAATTGAGTCATTTGAATCGTGGGAAGGGGGTTATTTAGTATTTTTTCCTTAAACAGTTTTTGGTGAACGATGCAACTGACGTTTCAGCTGACACTGAGAGAAGTTGCTAGAATCGTTTAACTTAGTGTTTTCCATGTTGATCAAAGGTGAATGTCGATTTAAGAGTTGTTGGTGCAGAGATGTACAGCTGTATCTATCTTATTCACTCCCATCGGCATATTTATGTCACCCACGGTGCTCCATCGGCTGTTTTACTCTAAATTAGACCATCATTTACTAAATGAACACCATGCTGTATTGAAGAAGACTTGGAACTGGCGATTGAGACTATAAACTCCTCATGAAAATCTTAAGTCACGTTATAAATCAAGCGAAAAGTAGAGTCACTTTCTCATAGGCTTCTATAGAAACGGACTTCTTTTTGCAACCAGTGAGTCGCCCTCTGCTGGTGTTTCCAGAGAATACAGGCTTCAGGCACTTCCGCATTGGCTTCATCTTTCTGGTTACTACCCCCATTTATATATGAAGTCTTTGGTCAGGTCCCATTTCAATATTTTTTCCTTGATTGATTCATGAGGCAGATTTGGCAGGCGGCTCAGTGAAGTTTGCGTAGAGACAGCTTTGCTAATGCCATCGCAGATGTAACTGTGTACGGCGGCTCTGCCACACTCTAGTGTCTTTTCTCCCACACCCCTCCTTACACTCTCCCCTTCTGTTCTCGATCACGTCACCTTTGTTTCATTTCAAACCCCCCTGTCTCGCTCGTGGCACTACCATTTTCTTTATTCTCCCACCTCTTCTTTTTTTCTCCATTCCCACAAGGTATTGTTCTGTGCCAGTTGGCCTGTCTGTCTCCTCATGCTCAGCTGATTGACTCCTTCCTCCGCTTGTCTGCCTGTGAAAAGAGAAAGCTGCGTGTTCACAATCAGGAATGCTCTTTCCTCGCTGTGTGTGCTCGATAGTGCTGCCTTGTCTGTGGCAGGGATACGGATATTCACACACGCACACACACACGCACACACACACAGGGAGAGACAAAAAAAAACAACCTGTAATTGACTCATCACCAGCCAAAGAATATTTAGTGTGTGGGAGTGATGGGAGGGAACTCCGTGGGAAATCCCTCCTAATCTGCAATTCATTTCTATTCACTGACTAGACAAGAATGAGAGGTCGAGCATAACTCATGCTATTCGTCTTGACCAAATTTATGTGCAACAAAGCGGGTAACTTGAAAGGGATGAGATGACATTGTGGGGTTCATCAATGTATGGAATGTTATACTTGGGCATTTTATAAGCCGAATGGCCCTCAGTCGCATAACTCTACCAAGCCCAATGCAGATCATGAAATCATAATCTCCATTGCAGACTGATAGATTAATTAAAAAAAAAAAAAAAAGACAAACCAAAGAAAGATGGGGTTGACACATGGGGTTGATGCACACACTCATAGATAAATGCCCTTTCTAGCAATGTTAAAGAAGGTGATAAGAAGTTTCTGGAATCGCCCCTTTGTCCTGATCCAAGCCAACATTCAGTTGTTTCTTTCTTGGCCCGTTGTCCCCCTCCCCTTCCACCAAGTTTTGTGAAAATCTGTTCAGAAGTTTTTTGCATAATCAAACAAACAGACAGGGGCGAAAACACAACTTCCTTGGCTGGGAGGAAATGACCCAGCGGAAGTGTCCCACTGTGTCTTTTTTATGATGAACCAAGCTTGAACACAAGCGCACCAACGCTGGTGCAGACAAACACATGCTCGCAGATACTGGCCCGCAGTTCCCTTGAAAAACTATCAATTTTTAGCAGGAGATGGGACCTGAGAGGTGGGTTCACCCCTCGCTGTGCTCGGGGAACGGCGACTTGGTCTATTTAAAGGCTCTGCATCCTCCCAGGGGACTTCCAGCTGTAGATAGGCTAACTAATAAGTCTGGGAATCTGTCTGTCTGTTGCTTTATGTGCACCTATACTATGCACGCGCTCGCACGCACACACACAGACACACTGATCACACTCAGAATGGGAATCCATTCTGAGTGTGATCAAAGCTGGTGTATATAGTGTAACGGTGTTAATAAGAGTGCTTTTCCCTTTGCAGCTGTGCTGTTCTGGTGCCTGCTGGACATTGTGCCAATTAAGAACGAGAAGGGAGACGTGGTGCTCTTTCTGGCTTCATTTAAAGACATCACGGACACTAAAGTTAAAACCATCCACGAGGACAAGAAGGAAGGTCAGTATGTGCATGTGTGGGTGTTGGGGAGACCGGTGAAATTCCACAATTCTCGGGACCAAATTCCACCACAGTGTGCCCACACGCGCGCACACACACAAACACACACACACACACACACACACACACACACAAACACACACACACACACACACACACACACACACATATATTCATGAAGTCAGTGTGGAAGCACTATGTACCTTGAGACTGTAGAAACATTTATCAATCAAACCAAATTGAAATGGTGCTTGCTTTTTAAGACCAACCAAATCCTCAGCTTACACTGTAACATAAAATCACAGCTGTTGTGACACCTCAGTAGAGAACGAGGTCAAATCCCGCTTATTTAAATTCCCTTCTGTTTTCCTTCCTGGTTCCTCAATTGTGGAACGAGCTCCCCATTGACATCAGGGCAGCAGAATCCCTTCAATGCTTTCGTCGCAGACTGAAAACTTGCCTGTTTGATAAAAGTTTATGTACTGGGTAATATCTTCATGGTTGAATGCACTTATTGTTCGTCGCTTTGGACAAAAGCATCTGTTACATGAATGTGATGTAATGCAGAGGTTTGTTGTCTTTTAAAGCCAATCGTTTTGAGGAAAAACCATCATTTCTGCCCGAGACATGTTCAACCTTTGTCAAGTTGAGGCAAGTGCCATGATTTCATTCCGCAGACACATCTCGGGTTCGCTGGTCAGGGGCGGATAGGGGACTGCAAAGCACAGAAAAACTTTGATGACCACCGCACAAAAAAAAAATGGCTCTGATGTCTTTGTCAGAACTTCCCCTCATGTTTGCCCTTCCAGTATTTTAATGATATTCATAATTGTAAATACAAACGACAACCAAAGGAAATGAAGTCGCAAAATTTGCTCTCAAAATCAATTTCCTCAAAGGATTACTTTAAGGGCAACATCTAAGCCAAAGCCAAAAGCAACCTACAAAGCAAGACATAAGGTCACCGTGTGTGTGTGTGTGTGTGTGTGTGTGTGTGTGTGTGTGCGTGTGCGTGTGCGTGTGCGTGTGTGCGCGTGTGCGCGTGTGTGTGTGTGTGTGTGTGTCAGCAAACTGACTTTTCTCACCTAAGACCTGCCTCCCCAGGATTTGCCTAATTACTCTCATCACTGTAAATAAGGGCGAGTTATTTAGGACCACGTAAGTGATTTTCGTAGAAAAGGAAAGAGGCTGATGCAGCATCACGCTGTTTGACTGACAGGGACGCATAACCATAACGGGTGTGGGTCTGACAAGCTCATTTAAATGAAAATGTGCCTGGTAAGTCTGACGGGGCATTTACATTTTGTTGCCCTTCTGCAGGTGCAGGTGTAGCAGAAGGCGAGCGTGTTTTTTGCATGTTTAAGAGTCAATGGAGTTAAAGGAGTTAACAAGCCTGTAAGAGAAGTTGGTTTGTTTGACGCTGAGGTTAACAATTGAACGTATGAGAAATCCCCAAAAGTGTTTAAGAGAGAGAACTGTTAACGTCAGCAGATGCACAGACACTATGACATCAATGGGGGTATTCCATCCCCGCTGAGCAAAGCCTTTCAGGGACGGACAGCAATTTCAGATATGACCCAGTTAGCTCTCTGTCCTGCACACTGACGGGACAGCATGTGCAAAATAGGAAAACCCAGCCTCTGTCGTCAACACTCCATCTCCTCCGCTCACCTTTCATTTTTTCCTTCTCTAAATATTCAGCTTTTGTAAAAAGGCTCCCCTTTCTAGATTTCTGGTGTGCTTCCCTCCAACCCTTTCTCTCGACATCACCTCTATCTATTCCACCAGCTCGTCCAGTATTCCCATCTCCCCTATCTGCCTTATATGCCTTCGCCCTGCCTATAATCCCCCTCTACCCTCACATGAATGGCTATAAACGCAGAGGGCAATTCATTAGATCTAAAAATAAGCGTGTCTCTGTCTCTGTGGCTCCTGCCGCATCGCATCCCCCAAGGCTGCACCATGTTATGGATGGACCCTGTCTGTTCGCCTCATCTGGGGTCCGCGCGCACACACTCGCACCACACGCCACAGAGCGCACATACTTTCCGAAGGACCCTCAGAGGCAGTTAGAGCTTCTATTCTTCAGCTTTGCTATTGCCGTAATATGCCCTCGAGCCAATCTGGCCTCAGTCCTTTCCTGTGGGTTCACAGCGGTGAGAATGGGGCTCAGAACCCATGAGCAATAAAGCGCCGTCTGCCATTACCCAACTCCTCGGTCTGAACTCATCACTCCTGCACTGCACTACACATCTACTTTATCTGCTGCTACAATACACTTGGAAGAAGCACACACGCAAGCACGCCTGCAAGTGCACAAACCCGCCCCAGTGGCAATCCATCATGACTAATCTACCATACTATAGTTAACTGGCTCCCTGTTCCGGTGCTGACTTATCCAAGCTGAAAACTGCTGTGGGTTTTTTTTGGCGGTTCTGTGTACACAATAAGACATCATCCTCCAAAAAGCAGGATGCCAGTTATTGCACCAGGTTTTTTATTTCTTTCTTTCTTTACATCACTCAAAAATTGTGCAATTAGCTCAGAAATGACACATTCTTCCTGTTGCATATTCATGGGCTGAATTGGGATTCAGGACAGGATATTATTTATTTCATCAAGCATAATGACATGGTTCAGTCATCAGGAGTCAACCTTGGGGGGTAAAGTGTTGTAAGGGAGGGGTGTGTACTGATTTGTGTGTGTGTGTGTGTGTGTTTTTGTGTGTGTGCGTGCGTGTATGCGCGTGTGTTTACAGAGCGACGGCGCGGCAGGGTGAAAACAGGCTCTCAGTTCAGCTCGGCTCGTCTCCGGAGCAGCACAGTGCTCTACCACATCTCTGGTCACCTCCACAGCCGAGAGAAGAGCAAGATTAAACTCAACAAGGTATCATCTGACACATCAAACAACTGGGGCAGGATGTAACATGACGAAGGATCTCTCGAGAGTGGGCGGGGTTGGACGGTAAAACACGGGGATTGAGGCGATAACTGCTGTTACACAGTAGATAAAATCAAAGGGCAGGTAAGCCGAGTAGAAATGTTGTCTCTGGGTGGAGAGGGGCTTTCCTGTTCGGTAAACACTGTGTCGCATTAGCCCATGCTCTGTATCACGGATCACTTTGAATCAACAAGAGCATCAAGTATTTGCAGCTCAATTTAGTCTAATTTAATCACAAGCATTCTACTCTGTCAAAGATCTTTTTTACCTGCAGACAATTTGGCTGCAAAACAAGTATCTTTTGCGTAGTCTGTTAAAGACACAATGGGTCCAGCCTGAGCTGGTTATAGTGTTACTGTGATGTTCCTCGCTCTCACTGGGTCAAGTTATAAGACTTCCAGAAGCCTAAAAACTGCCTCTGCTGATTAGCAACAAGCTCTACGCACATCACAGTATCACCGATTGAGGTCCATATGGCAAACCAACAGCCGACAGTTGGTTATTTACACATTCAAAAGACAAAGAGTTGCATTTGATTTACCTGATAAATGTAACATGTCCAGTAATATTTGAGCTCTGTAGTAAAACTCTACTACAATTTTAGGCAACAAACGTCAAGATCTCAAAAAGTTGTTCAGCTATCGCCAAGCTCTCGGTTACCTTACTGTTTTCCTGTACGACAGGGACATCGAATAAACTGGGATTTTAATTGAAAAAAAAAATCTATAAAATAAGCAAATATGCAAATTATTTAATTTGTGTTCTGGCCCCATCTTGGGATTAGCCTTGGGTGCGCAGAAAGACACCATGGGTTGGGCCATCAGAACAAAGTGGATGTGACGGTTCTCGCGTCTGTTCTCTTCTCCTGTCTTGTCCAGAATGTGTTCGGCGATCCGCCCGCGCTGCCAGAGTACAAAGTAGCAGATGCCAAGAAGTCCAAATTCATCTTGCTGCACTACAGCACATTCAAGGCCGGTTGGGATTGGCTGATCCTGCTGGCCACCTTCTATGTCGCCGTGACGGTGCCGTACAACGTGTGTTTCATCGGCGATGACGACGAGATGACCCGCAGCACGACAGTCAGTGACATCGCTGTGGAGATACTGTTCATTATAGGTGCGTTCTACAGTTGTAGGGAGTGGATGCAATTGGGGTTCTCTATGATACCGGTCAACAGCAAACAGCATATAAAAGTGAGACAAAATCTCTACTGGTCTAAATCATGTAACATTGTATGTACTTGTATGTTGTGTGTGAAGCAACTCTTGAGACAGAGCGCAACCAACATTTGCAACCACCAAATGTCTCTGTTTTTGTGTTTGTTTTTCTATTTTCCTGTCAGACATTGTTTTCAATTTTCGCACCACTTATGTCAGCAAATCGGGCCAAGTGATCTTTGACGCCCGACAGATCTGCATCCACTACCTGACCACATGGTTCATTATCGACCTTGTGGCCGCCTTGCCCTTTGACCTGCTCTATGCCTTCAAAGTCAGCGTGGTGAGTAGCCATTGGCTTGTTTCATCACCACCACCACCACCACCCCCTGAGATTTAATCTACAACACCATCATGCTCATTGTAAACTGGTCATTTCTTGATTGTTCTTAAATGTAGAATTTAATGATCAAATAAAATATTAGTTCCAAACAATATTTTTCATCTACTTTACCTATTTTATTTAATATTACAATACAGTAATTGTAAAAGGTAAATACAGAAAAAGAAGATGAAGGAAATAAAAGACAAGGTAGGTCTTTTAGGGGTACAACCCTAACCAAACATGACTTTGAAAAATGTAATTTACATGATTGATGGATTGTCCAGTAGCAGAAATCCTGTCACCGGTGTGGTGCATTGTGTGCACATGCAATACCTCCAGCACATTTCACATTTTTATAAGAATAGATCGAATAGATTGTTTCCAGCGCTGCTCCATTGCCTCTTTGATTCTGTGTATTGATTCCACATATTGCACAAGTGCTGAGAAAACAATCAAATCTGTATCATTAAAGCCATTTTCCTGTTCTGCTCCAGTCAAATACATGACCCCCTTAAGAATAGTTGAGTGGAGGAGGAAACGGAGATCTGGAGCAATTAGGTAGACTGCTTGTCTCGTCTCTGGTTGAATGATATCACCGATTGGACGCACTACACTGTAGGGAGGCTTTGATTGGTTGCTTATGTAAGTTTTTGCTGCCTGGCATCTAATTTGAAGAAAGAAAATGCTTTGACTGTGCTTTATGCTGCTTTTTTTTTCTCCCTCCGCTACGTTTATTCGAAGCAGAAGGTCCAGTTCACAGGATGGAGGCATGGCGGGGCTCCTGTTAAGCGGACTGTGAGGGATAAAAGAGGGGAAAACAAAGAAAGGATGTAGGTTAATATTATAATTAAGGAGAGTAGAAAACAGGAGCGCGGCTGCCTCTGCCAAGGCCGAGAAATTGCGGATTCAGATTTTGTTTCTCATCAGATCCAGATTAGTATCTGGATCTGGATGTGCGCCAAACTAGAATGGCTTCTACTCTGGATCATGCCGGTCACTTCAGGACTTTCTGCGTAACTCTGGAGACAAAATGACTAACTAACTGATAGACACAGGTGAAAGCATAACCTCCTTGGCAGAGGTAAAAACAGAAGAGGAGCTTTTAAGCTGTGTGAGGGGGGGAAAAAAGAGGGGGAAAGATAATGTTATTTATACTGTGAAGGGAAGGGGTGGTGGAGGGGTGGGCGCAGCTCCAGGTGGAGGTGCCGTTTTGGTATCAGACTCTATTAATGGAAATACCACTCATTCCCAGTGGGTCGGGATTTTGGTTTAGGGCTACTGGGCCCTGCAGCCTGCAGAGAGAGAGCCAGAATGGCCAGCAATTGTTGAGCGTTCTGCGTGACGTCTCCTCTAAGGACAAAGCATTCATACTGATGTCGCCTTTGAGGACAGCAGCCATCTTTCACCAAAATGAGCCGCTCGGCCTCAGCAGTGTCCCTCACTGGTGTTCTCTTTTCTTCTCCCGACTTTCTTTTCCTTTCCCATTTTTCTCTGTTTCTTTTTCCCGTACTCTTTTATAGTTAGAGCAACGCTCGCAGTATTTGTTCCTTCATTTTTCCCCCTCATATTTCCATTTTCTCCCCCATTGTGATTGTCCAGCAAAAACAGTCACCATCTGAACACACATATCCTGTTGACCGAAATCGAACTGATCAGAAGAAAACCCAAAATGCTGTTAACATCAATTGTGAGCTTTGGTTATAATGCTGAAAATAATACTGACACTGTCACCGTCTCTCACTTCACCTTTTCATCCATCCATCCAACCATCCATTATCTATACCGCTTATCCTTTGAGGGTCGCAGGGGGCTGGTACCACTCCTCTTTCTATCTTCTGACAATATGTAAATTGTGCTAAACTGAACTGCTTCGGTTATTATTAAAACTCCTGGGCTCCTGTGTTTCATGGGCCTGGAGGCCTAGTTGGTATTGGAGAACAATGTTATTCATGCCTATTGGCCTGATACTGCTGCATCGATAAAATAAATTAAAACAAACGTGGCCAGTCGCGTTGTTGCGATTGGCTCGTAGGGCTATAGACGTGGCTGCAGGGGACGAAATAATGAGTGTTCCTGGAAAGTTACAGTCTCGTGCACAAATGCGGCCTTCAAAAGCAGAGGGAGAGCAAGCAATCAGGCAGCCGCATTTAAATTTCACACCTGATGACCAGAGAAAAATGAAAATGTGAATGTCAGGGGTGAGATGGGAGGGAAAAGTTGGAGGAGAAAGTGGCAGGTGGTGCGTGTGCATTGACGGGCGCGTTGCTTACTGCTCACGCTGCTGGCGGAGACTGGGATGCGCCGCAGCCTCTCTCCATAGGTGGGGTGTGGGGCGGTGATAGATGATGGAGAGGAGATGGTGCCTCTCCCCGGGGCCCGGTAGGAGGCTTCATTACCACTTGTGCTGCACCACTTCTCAATTTCTCACAGCGAGAGTGTGGAAGAAGGGGCGTTCGGCATACTGGGGACACATGCAGGACTGTCCACACGCCTCCTCCTGCTACTGTAGCTTGTAAAAATACTCTGATCTTGAAACTATCAAGATCAGACACACACACAGCCGCACACATTTTCTCTCCCCTTTCTTCCTAATTTATTTGTTGCTCATGTCCCACATCCTCCATCTTCCCCTCCGTTTTTATTTGCAAGTTATCACATTATAAACAGTACCTTTTCTATGGAATTTCTGTCCCACTTTCTCAGTGTCACACACACACACACACACACACACAAACACACACACACACACACACACACACACACAAATGCACGTACACTATACACCCTCCTCACAGAAAGGTAACAAATATCCTCTTTGTCCTCCATCCTTCTAAATAAAGCGTGCGTGCGTCCGTCCGTGCGTGCGTGCGTGCGTGCGTGCCTATTTTCGCCAATGGTGACACAGTGCGGCAAGTCCCAAATGATTGTTGGTGGAGCTTGCCCGAGGAGCAGGTGCACAATGGATGACATTCACATCTACAGCACATGAGTGTGGGGAAGGCGTGAGAGGAACATAACATTGCCTGTGTAAGTCGGTAAAGGGAGGCAGAAGGCGGCTTGTGACAAAAGCATTTTAGCCCGCCGAGGACTGACCGAGTGAAAGTACAAAAGATGGAGGGAGAGAAGAGGGGAGGAGAGAAATACTATATGTTGATGGTGAGGATTGGAGGTTAAAAAAAACCCATCAACAGACAAAACAAACACGCCTTCCCGCCAGCGCCTGATTGCTCTAGTTGGCAGTTTTCATATTCGAGGGTCCTTGATCAGGAGATATTCATATAGATCGTATTGTTCACAAGCATGTGTAATTATAGAACATGAGCGCGTTGGAGTGGCCTCTAATGATCGAGAGCATCTGAAGCATGGTCAAGTACTTTTTGTCACTTCAAGCAGTGCTGTGTGTGAGAATGTACGTGTGTGTGTGTGTGTGTGTGTGTGTGTGTGTGTGTGTGTGTGTGTGTATTGAGTTTTCCCCCGAGAGATTTACCATGCAACTACTTCCTTCAGAGGAAGTAGTTGTGGAGATACGTGACACTGGTACAGTGCTGATATATATATATATATATATATATATATATATATATATATATATACAATGTGTTTGTGCAGACAGTTTCAATGTAGGTGCGATGCACTGTGACAGCCACCATGTTAAGGAGATGCCCTTTATGGAGAAAAAAAACATAAGCTTCCTGCGTGTGAATCCCAAAGATAACCTCACCTTGGGTCCTTTTTTTTTTTTTTAATCCCCAGGTGTCGGTCGTCCACCTGTTGAAAACGGTGCGTCTGCTCCGTTTGCTGCGGCTGCTCCAGAAGATGGACCGCTACTCGCAGCACAGCACGGTGGTCCTCACCCTGCTCATGTCCATGTTCGCCCTGCTGGCCCACTGGATGGCCTGCATCTGGTACATCATCGGCAAGATGGAGATGGAGGCCAACACCTACAACTGGGATATCGGTGAGTCCTGCGGACAGGATGCCAGGCGTCGGCCCCCTAAATCTAAAACGACCGGCTCCCTTGCTGTTGATGATGGCATCATTCCTGTCAGCTCACTGGGGCTGCTGCTGGGCTCTTACCCAGATTTCAGGAGGTGTATCTTCAGCTTGTTTTAGTGTTACTGGGCGATTTTTAATATGTATTATTTCTTCTTACACAAAGCAGAGGTCTTTGTTATATCACTGAATCCGCTGAATCATGACAAAACATGCCTCAAAATAACACTGAGAGATGGGAGACTCCAATTTAGTTCTGACATTTACAAATGAAAGAAAAAATACAAGCTCTCCCTCTTTAATAAAAATTACAAAAACATAAATAAATAAGTCTGAATAGGGATTTAGTTTCTCTAAATAAATAATCAGAATGTTGTCTTTATAGAAAATGAACGAGAACAATTAAACATTACAGTGTAAAGGAAACAAAATGATGTGTTTCAACGAGGGAGTGGTACATTAAAACCTCAGTCCTGCAGCCGATTCGACCACACGACTACTACCTGCCGCTGCGGGAGAGCTGAGTGGCACGTGAAGTGGGCCTGCAGCGGCTCATTGTCAACTCTGTTGCCGAGGTGCTAATGGAACGTGGGCAGTGGTACAGTGGCGTCAGACGCCGGCTTGGCGGCTGAAAACCCATCGCAGATTGAAATCATTCAAAATGGGAGGATGTTTTTCAGGGGAGACTAGGTGGGGCGCACGGGAGTGGAAGTTTGATGGTCTTAAATAGCACAAACTGTTGATGACAATGCAGTTGTTTGTGTATTTTTGTTGTTGTTGGGTTCACCAGCGAGGCAGGAGCTATTTTCATTTCATCTTCCTTTTTTTTATCCGAGGGAGCCAGTCTCCAGCTTTGTCAGGCTCCGTACTCGATCGATATGAAGGAAACACTGGTCTGAACAATCTGCGGAATAAATGCCTCATGGCTCAAAAATATATAGGCTGTAAAATGAAAATGTTCTTCCTGGATTCTCCATTGATCACAAGGCATTAATAATACAAAAAAATAGATTTTTCTTTCTTTTTTGATCAAATTTATTTTATGGATGACCAAAAACATGTCAATGTCCTGGTACATTGAAGTTTCATTGATCTTTATTTCCGTGGTTCTGGCATGTAGGATTTGATACTCACTTGCAGACCCTCCTACATATATTTAACCAGGATTAAAAAATCATCTGGCACAATGAAGCACATAACAAAGCTATCTTATTTAGGTGTTAAAGCACTGCAGTGATATGACAGTCCTCATAGATCAAATGAAAAACACGCCAACATGCATGTTGGTTTGAAGGACATATTGAATTGAGAGGTCCTTGCCAATAACTATGTTACAGACTCACCGTGCTATCATATCAGGCAGTGGGTGTTTGCAGGCCAGAGGCAGAACTGCATACTTGTCTGGGTCTCTTAATCTTTCAGTAAACTGGGTGTTTTACCAGCTAAATTAAGTTTATGATTTCTTCATCAATTTATTGATTCCTATGTCTGTTTATTTGAAGAACACGTTTGGAAAGAAAAAACGTGACACGAGCAACTGTGTCGGTGTGTGTGTGTCTTAGCCAATGTCGTGATTCTTCTCGTAATTAATGACGGAGCCCCCAGGCCTCGCCCTCAGCCTCCAGGCCCCTCATATAATGAGGCCCCCTGGGCTGATCTCTGGTCAGTATCGATGAGCCACATTGCTTGCAGTCACCTCGCCCCGGTGTCTTCGTAACTGGTTCTGGGTCAGCATCGACTGGGTCACGGGAACGATGCAGATTCTTCACCAATTACCGCATTTCAGTGTCATGAAAAAATAACAGGTCGGTGCGCGAGACAGGATTAATGTGTTGTCTTCTAATTATGCGTTTCTGACGCTGAAGTCGTGCAGCTATGAGGGGCTTCCATCCAATTACCATTCATCAGTGTCTGCGGGAGACTCTCCTAGGATCAGCCGCACGTCTCCGCACTGCGCTGCCCAGAGATCAGTTCTGGTTCCTGTGCACCCCATCAGTTTCTTCTGTTACATCCATTGTTCTGGCTGTGGCATGGAGAGGGGACCACTGTTTCCTGCAGTTTCCAGAGCCCGGTGCTGCCTGCGTTGTCTGCGCCGACATGCTTCACCGCACAATTTCAAATGAATAGAGCACTTTGTACTTACATATACTACAGATCCTGTGCAATCGCACGATGAATTCGTGTCGATAACATCTAATTCCTTTGGACTGTCAGAAGAGGGGATGTGTCAGTATTCAAATAATGTGAATATTCTTTTGATTATTTCTTTTATTCTTTTAATAACTGCCGTAGATACTGCTCAGAACAGATGGGTTTCATGATAATTGCTTTTGCCTCTCAATGACACTGCTGGTGTGACAGTGGGACAGTGTAACCAACTTGGGAAAAAGCAGTGAATGTGAATTTACTACGAGCTCCTTTTTGTCCATCAATGTCTCCACTCTCGCCACTGAAATCCAGGGTGGCTCCATGAGCTGGGGAAGCGCCTGGAGTCTCCGTACTACACCATAGGAGGCGTTAATGGGACCAGCAGCGGACCCTCCATCCGGAGCGTCTACATCGCTTCACTCTACTTCACCCTCAGCAGCCTGACCAGCGTGGGCTTCGGCAACGTGTCGGCCAACACCGATGCCGAAAAGATCTTCTCTGTCTGTGTGATGCTCATAGGAGGTACGCAGAACACACACATCAGCGAGCACGTGTTGGCATCAGATTTTTGTGGAGGCTTGTCTACCCTGGCCTTGTTGTACATAAAGGACGAGTATTACAGTGGCCAAAGAAAACATGCACATTTTAATTGTGAACACAGCTCCATTATAATCCAGTGGCAAGAATAATTTACATGAAAGTGTTTACGCTGGATCGTTGCACAAGGTGTGTTTTTTGGGGGGGGGGGGGTGAAGACAGGTCACTGTGGCAGAGTTTTCCATGTGGACAGTTCTCACGTGGGTTCAGCTTAACGTTAAATGTCCCTGACTGCCTGGGGGCAGTGACCGCCACAGAGACACACACACCACACACACACACACACACACACACACACACACACACACACACACACGAATCCATGTTGTCCCTCGTGTATTAACGCAAAATGAAAACTAATACACAGCACCTGTTGGTAATTATGTCAGACCAGTGTGGATAGGTCAAATCCAGTGTGTTTGTGGAGGAAATTGGATTATTGCCTTTATTAGAATTACTTCCAGCAGTAAACCACCATTTGTGCCCTTCTACAAGGGCACGAAGACAAAGAAGAATTTGATTGAAATAAACTTGCGTAAAACAGTTTCTTAAATGCTGTGACTGAGAGGTGGCAGTGTCAGAAAACGGGAAAGTGTCACGCTAGACGTTTATCCTGTGTTCGGTGCTTTCATGTCCCGAGGTGTGTGGAACACCTGCGACGCTGGAGAAAAACACGAATGAGATTAGGAGAATACATTATCTATGTTGGGCGTGTAAAGGGCAGATATCTGTCATTCCAATCAAATCATCTCTTCTCACCAGTCTTCCTTGTCTGGGAGGTTTTGCGAGACATGAATGTAAATGTAACATTTGCTCGTTGACTATTAATTTTTCCCATTCGTTTGCCGTGATAATTTACAGTGAGTGCAAACTTTCCTCATCCTCGTTCAAATGGTGTTGAATGCAGCGACGTGGTAACCCACTTAAACTTAAAACGCAGTAGGATCTTGTGTGATTGTTTGAGAGCTCTGTTTGGCTGTGATGGCATGAAGAGACGGAGCGTGCAAGTCCCAGTCATCCCATTAATGTTGACCCGCTCTCCACTGTCACTGAGAGAACTCCGGTCGCCTCTTTGCGTTTACAGTGAAGTACAAAAATCAAAACATGACAAAACAAGTTTTTTTATACTTTTGTTCCTTGTCTGGACAAAGCCATTATCCACTGTCTAACTCTCCTTCATCCCTTCCTCTCCTCCTCCTCCTCCTCCTCTGGCCTGCAGCACTGATGCATGCCTTGGTCTTCGGTAATGTGACGGCCATTATCCAGAGGATGTACTCGCGCTGGTCCCAGTATCACACCAGAACCAAAGACCTCAAGGACTTCATACGCGTCCATCATCTGCCGCAGAGCCTCAAGCAGCGAATGTTGGAGTATTTTCAGACAACCTGGTCTGTCAACAACGGCATCGACTGTAATGAGGTAAACAAAAACCAAAAAATGAGGGTTTTTGTGCCGCTACGCCACCCAATGCACATGCAGCGTATACACTCGAGGTGGTATAAATCCTTATTGTCCTTTTTCCGTTAACTTACATTTTGACACCCGACAGCACAGCTTGTGGGGATCAATGCTTCACCCGGGAGATCACATATTTCTCTCCCCTCACACGTTGGCCACATTTAAACTCGTCGTAAAGTGATCGATGATGCATGATCCCTCACTGTGCGCGAGCATGATGTTTTCCTCGGCGCTGACTGACAAGGACAGGATAGAGGACAAGGATGAAGAAAATGACGGGACAGACAAAGGCATCGCTTCTGTCTCACATTTGTCAATTGCGGATGACAGGATATTTTGTCATTTTGTTTAAGCCCTCGCAGACCCTTTTCTACGCTGCTTGAAGTTGATGTCAAACTCGTGTTACGTGCCATGTACAATTTGTAGGATGTGGACATCTTTGCGAGGGTTCTTCATACTTCTATTTTGCTATATTTGAAGCTCAATAAATAATGGAAACAAATTGGACTGTTTAGCCCACTACATTTATTAAAATAAAAATAGAAACTTTGTAATAGAGTATTATGTCACTACGTTCACTTGAAGGACATGAAGAATCTCAGTACTTTGCCAATGTTGTTCTAAGGAGACAGTAGTTATTAGGTCATACGCACGCTTCTAACAAACATTTTTGGAGCATGTTCATGTTGATAATCTGGTCATTTAAGTTGGTGTTATGGTGACATTAATTGCAGGTCGTGTCACACGGACAAATCGACTAAATAACTAGGAACATGACAGATAAACATTAATCTCAGCTGAAAATTGGAGACAGGGCGGAGACGGGGCTAAATTTGCCAAAGTGGTATGAGGACAGCTCAGAGGAAACACAAACAGAGGAGGAGGGTGAAGAGCACCTTTACTTTAACAAGCCCAGGGAAGCCAGTCAGTCAGTGGTCTAATAGCAGCTCGTCCCTCCAGGCTGCGAATGCCTGCGAGACAGCTGTCAGAGCCCAGACCAGCGCTGAGATGGAATGATGATGATGATGAATCCCAGACAGATGAATTATAGATGGGCCTGTTGATTAAAGTCAGCCTGGCTCTGATGACTCATTGATCGACTGTGCGACGGTGAGCTGCAGATCTTTGTCCTGACATCGAGACAGGCGGATAAATGACGTGCAGTGTTTTGGGGGAAAGGATTAGTCCTGCAACTGGGAATATTGTGATCTGATTGTGTTTTTACTCACAGCCCATCATTTAGCTGATGTCGCTGTTCTAGACCAGTTCTTGGATCCATTATTTTCAATATGGCACATACAAAGATAAAATATGTTATTGGCTAAGTGGATATTAAAACATATAGATATAAGTTTGAATATTTTGGAGTTGGTTTTCCGCCTGTTCAACAGATTGCAAAACCCTGATAGGGCAAACTATTTCGGGTTGTATAAATGACCTTTGCTCCACTTGACATTAATATTTCCTGTAGTACTGTAGCTCAGGAATAATATCAAAGGCCACCAAGGCTGGGAATGTAATCACAGAGTTGCAGCATGCGATATTATCACAGCTGTCCCGCTCGCGTCCCCTCTGTCCTCATCCCTCTCATCATCTCCGCAGCTGCTGAAGGACTTCCCAGACGAGCTGCGATCCGACATCACTATGCACCTTAACAAGGAGATCCTGGAGCTGTCGCTGTTCGCCTCCGCCAGCCGAGGCTGCCTGCGCTCCCTGTCCCTGCACATCAAGACCTCCTTCTGCGCACCCGGAGAGTACCTCCTCCGCCAAGGCGACGCGCTCCAGGCCGTCTTCTTTGTCTGCTCGGGCTCCATGGAGGTGCTGAAGGACGGCATGGTGCTCGCCATCCTGGGTACGGATAAAGGGATGCTTATTGTTTAGAAGAAGGACCTTTGACAGTATTGTTATTAGTAATTATTAACTGCCATAAAATCTACTCCACGTAGATGCCAGAGACGGACTTTGTCTGTACTGGAGCTGTCCACACAAACAGGGAGAGATTCATTAATTTTCAAAGTTGTGCTTGAGGTGTGGTGACATAACCCTATGAATACATTTTAGCCGGTCCAGTGAAGGTGAGCAGATGTCGACAAGGACATTCAGCCACTGCAGACTGTACGAAATGATGAGCTCGGTAATCCATTCAGAGCAATCCATGACCGTCCAATTCCATTTACGTATAACCACTTCCACCCTGTGATGTACTGCTAAGTGTGTCAGGTCCGTCCTGTAGCATTGTAATTCAGTCCCGTCCAGTTTAATCTGTGTTGTCCAGTTCAGTCCAGCGCATTTCATCAGTCCAATTCACTAGGGTCAGGTAATTTCAGTTCCATCTAGTCTCGTCGAGGGCAGTTAAATGCTGTCCAGCCCTGTCTCTTGTAGGTAGTTGAAATCAGTCTGTATGCGGAACCAGGGTCTAAATCTGTGTGTGTCTGATGTACAATATCAGCTGCCAGAATTCAGGGTGCAATCCAGCAGTGGGCCAACCCTGAAAACAGCAACCCCAGGAAAATAAAAGAGTAACTAGTCATTTATGTAGAAATTAGATTTCAAATGTTTGCTCAGGCTGCAATTCAGTTCAGACAGAAAAGATGAATGGTCTCTATAATTTTAATAGACACTGTTGTGCTGATAATGCAGTAGGAGTCGTGTGAAATTCTGATGAAAGGAAAAAATATATTGAATTATAAAAGATGCATAAAAGAAAAGGCTGCAGCACACGAGCAGCTCGGCAAACATTGAGGTGAAGTTCAAAGCCTCCTTTTTTCCCATATTCTCATGAACTATACTTGCTTCAGCCAAATCGCCTCTCAAATTGATTCCATACTCTGCTTAATGTATATTTTAATAATTAAATTCATACGGAGAGAAGTATCTCTAAAGTTATGACTGACGTCACGTCTGTCTGAATGGCTTTGGGACTAATTCAGCGCGACTCAGGTGGACACATTGTTGCATTCTCCCGCCACCGTCCCTTTCTTCCCACAGATCTGCACAACACGTGCCGGCTTCTGAGTGCAGGAGAATTTTTCCGCAGCAAAACTGCTGTCAAAAATGTTGTTGAGGATTGTGAGCATTGCTTCACGTCACGTTGATTCATTCACGCCTGAGTGTGCGGAATGAATCTGAAAAAAGAAGAAGATGGAAACAGGCCTCGCTCTTGCAGTATTTCCAATCACGTATATCTGCCGTGTAACACCGCCTCTTGTCCCGACTGACCTTAATGACTTCTGATATCTGACCTCCATGACACTGACTTATAGACCAATCTGACACGAGTTTGTGTTTGCCAGAAAAGTATGTGTGATTGAGTGAAAGATTTGAATCTGGAACTCCATGACTTTGTCTCTGTCAGTGCGATACTTAAAATCTTTATCTTCATCTTTGTGTGTGTGTGTGTGTGTGTGTGTGTGTGTGTGTGTGTGTGTGTGTGTGTGTGTGTGTGTGTGTGTGTGTGTGTGGTTGTATTCACACCTGTTGTTTCCCTCCGCATACAAATGCTCCTGCCAAAGACAGTTTGTGTGTTTTTGAGCATGTGTATGAAGAAGCTGGAATTGTTTACTGGTGCAAAAAAAGGTGTGTGTCTGTGTCTATGTGTGTAGCCTTGACAGGCGCTGAGCATTGTCTCTGTGCTTGCCTGCTGACTGTGCAGGTCAGGCTGACATTGAGTTTCTGACTGAAGGAGAGAAAAAAAAGCTTCTCTCGCCCCATTCCTCTGTCTGTGTGTGTGTCCCTCTCTCTCTCTTTCTCCATCCCTGTCTTCCTTGTCACAACACAAGTGTGTAGCGACAGCTCTGTACCACGTAATAGATGTTGGCAGAGCGGGAGAGTGGCCATGGCGAGAGAATAGAGGAGAAGGGGTGGAGGTGAAGGAGAAGGTTTGGTCGACGGAGAGAGGAAAGACAGAGTGTAGGTAGTGGAATATCTGAAAGAAGAAATGAGAGAATGGAGGAAGAAAATGAGGACCATGAACGATGATGTAGTAGGAAAAAATGAAATCAGAGTACAGCTGAGCTACTTTAGGGTGAGTAATAGATGATAAGAGAAAGAAAACCTGAAGAATAAAAGAACAACATGGAGGAAGAAGGGGGGAGGGAAGAACTGAAGGAGAGAAGAAGTAGGGGGACACTAAACAGGGAGGAATATAGGACAGAAGGAAAGAAACGGGAGAGGAATAAGAAGGAATGAGTGATGGAGATGGGAAGGAAAGTAGTCAAACTAGGCAGTCGAAAGGATGAATTGTTAAATTAAAGATAAAAGAAGGAAGGAATGAAATGGGAAAGAAAAAATATGGAGTGAAAAATGAAAGGAGAATGCAGCGAAGAAGGATGAATGTGACGAAAGAATGAAGGGGACACAAAAACGCAGAGAACAGAATGAAGGAAAGTCAACTAGGATAAAGCAAGGACGGAAGACGGGAAGAACGAAAAGAAAGAAAATGACGACAAAGGGAACAGGGTAGAAAAGAGGCAGGAAAGAAGAAAGAAGATGAGAGGAGAAGACAATGTCAAATGGGGAACGGAGAGAGGGAAAGAAAGAAGGAGTTTGAGAAGAAATGACTGACATAATGAGGAGGAAGAGGAGGAGTGGAGGAAGGACAGTCACGACCGCCGCTCCATCAGCTGTGGTTTAATTGAGCAGCGTTCACAGTTCACAATGACCATAATGAATATTTTATCCCAGCTTAAGGGGCATTAACACTAACGGGCTACTTAGCCCCGTCCTATATGTAACAAGAGAACAGGAAGCAGCCGTCACAGACGCTTCACTCAGACAGTAAAAATTTACTAAGAGGGCCGAGACTAATTAGGTTTCATCAATAATAATCACAGACTGTAAACAGCTTATTCGTCGTCTCTCAAAACCCTACTTTGTCATTAGTGACAACCGTCGTCTCTTCACTCTGAATACATTCCCACACTTGGTGGAGGTGAATTCACAGATGACCGCTTGTGCTCTTTGATTTCAACATCATCTGACAAGTGAGTGGCAGCGGTTAATTAGCAAGAGATGTGGTTGGTATTATTAATAATGTAGAAATTGAGTGGAGGAGCTTGTAGTCGGTCCCGTTTGAGTCCGGCTGCTTTGCCGTTGTCTCTTTGTTGTGATGTTCGGTGGACGGAGCTGCGAGGAGCGGATGACCACATGTCGGCAAAAGCCGGAATTACAGTGCGTGTGTTGAATCGTGGAGGGCACGAACGCAATGATGCCAACTCTGTGTCGAGTTAAGAACACGTCAACTGTTCAAACCCCACGCCTTCAGTTATACCAGAGGATAATCACATTAATATTGGTCGCATATCCATACTCCATCCATCCATCCATTTTCTTCCGCTGTACGAGATCAGGAGGCAGCCGTCTAAGCAGGGTGTTCCAGACATACCTCTCCCCGGCCGAGCTTTCCAGCTCCTCCTGGGGGTCCCGATGCCCTCCAAGGCAGGATGGGATATGTAGTCCCTCTAGTGGCTTCTGGGTCCACCTGTTCTGGCTCCCAGTTAATTTCAGAATTCAGAAGTGCTGAACGGTTTAGCGCCTCCTTACCTCTCGGCTCTTTTAACGCTATACTCACCCACACGATCACTGAGGTCGAAAAGTCCCTTTTGTTGGTGTTTATTCTTCTAACATTAAATTTCCAATCAATTGATCATTTAGAGCAGGTCGTCCACTTACTGGAAGGGCGGTGGTTCGATTCCAATTGCCCCTGATGGCTGTGTCGGCAGTGCGTGAATGGTGTGTGATAGATAAAGTGCTGCGTGTATAGAAATCTGAATGTATGAAAATAGAAATGAATGTATTTAACACTTGCAAAAGCAGACTTTCAGATTTTTTTGATACCCCTTTATTGAAGACACTTATAATCGCAAATGACAAACTTAATTTTTTGCTGTTCGTTGTCTTATTAGAAAGAGACAAATCTTTGACTTTCTTAGCATGTGATGACTAGAATGCAACGGGATCCGAGGGCAGGGTCTGGTGCAGAACGGCAGCCCGTGAGCAGCACAGATCCATGTCGACATGAGGCCTTGAAACGAGTCTTATAGACAGGTAAATAGACGGGCAGCCTTCCTGATGCCTGAACGTCGCACTGCTCCACAACCCCTCACACACACTCTCAACGGAGTCCTCTCTCAGACATTCCCCAATAAATGGAATATCTGATGTTGCAGGGTCACCACCTTACCGGCAAGCATTATGCTACGATGCTGCTTCTCACCTCCATGTGTATACATGTCTCTCTCTCTCTCTCTGGGCAGGTAAAGGTGACCTGATCGGGGCGAACGTGTCCTTGGACGACCGGGTGATAAAAACCAATGCGGACGTGAAAGCCCTGACCTACTGTGACCTGCAGTGTATCAACCTGAAGGGGCTGTACGAGGTGTTGGACCTTTACCCCGAATATTCCCACCACTTCGTCCAGGACATCCAGCAGGACCTCACATACAACCTGAGGGAGGGACATGAGACACACGTGAGTGCATCCAGGTCCCCCTCCTCTAACAGTGTTTTTCCTTTTATGGAATGTTTTAGCTTTACTGTGCAGACTGATATACTGTAGCTGTTTTCCAAATTCACGTGCTGAAGGAGGAACGTTTCTCATTGCTCACAATAAATCTGAGTTTCACATTACACGCATATGCTGATTTTGTGGCATTAGAACTAGTTTGTAGGACAATTACATGAGTCTTTTCTTCAAGCAGCCTTTTTAATCCTATTTTCACCCTGGTGAAATTACCCTGCGTTCAAATGCTAATGTGTTTCCTTCTGTAAGAAGACAATGATCAGCTTCCGGTAATGGAAGGTGGAGGGGAATTTGACTCCATCCTAGGCCGCCCTCCAGGCTGCTCATACTGCAGATATATAGACAGATATATTATCCAAGGCAAACTGTACAAGCGATGGTGTGGACACACAAGTGCCTGCGGGCCGCAGGTGAGGTAAGAGTCGCACCTGATGCAAGAGATCCATCAGCTTATTGCTGCCTATTATATCATCGCTGGTGGAGTTGACTGTCAGACCACAGGGAAATGTCCCAATGCCAGGCTGTGGAGACCAAAATGGGAGGGAAACACAAATTATTACGCATCTATGTGCCTCAAAACTAAAGAAATTATATTTTTTAAGACTATGTAGTGTACCAAATGCCCCCCCACGCCGTCCTATAGCTTCAAAATTGTTGTTTGTAGTGAGTAAAAAAAAATCAAAAGATCTTAAATTGCCACCACACAGCAGGCACTTTAAACACATAAGGTGTGTGCGTGCGTGCGTGCGTGCGTGCGTGCGTGTGTGCGTGTGTGAGAGAAAGAGACAAAGAAGGCAAAAAATAGCCGTGGCACTTGGAAGAGCTCTACTGCTACTGTAATTACACTCCGGTGTTTCCGTCTCTCCTGCCCAAACAACGCTGCCCCACTTACACTCACAGAGACTCACACACACTCACACACACTCACACACACTCACACTACCTGCTTCAGGGCCTTAAGGTGACGCTAATGTGCAGAGGAGCAGGCCAAATCGCAGGGCTGAGTTGATTTGGAATGACCACAGAAGGAAGGCGGCAACTCAGGGTGTGTTTGTGGCTGAGATGTTGAGATTGCTGTCACGGAGGCTTTACTGCAGTGCATATGAGCACAACACAAGAGTATCGCTGTATAGGGGGGGTAATTATAGTTTCCAGCATTGCATCACCGTGAGCCGTACAATCGTGCTATATTCTTCTACCCTCTGCAGGATTTAATATACTGCTGAGCCTCGTGGAATAGCTCCACTGTAAATTAAAACTTGGAAAAGAAAGATCACATCTTGATTGCTCCGTCTCGCAGTTCATTTACTGTCTATTTCCTCTCTGGCTCTCTTCCAGGTTAAGGCCAGGCTGTCCACAGCAGCTCTAGATGCTCAGGTAACACACCACAAGCACTTTCACACACAGCCACAATCACACACACACACACACACACACACACACACACACACACACACACACACACACATCACACACACACACACACAAATAATTGATGATTTACAATCTGAAGACGAGTATACCTTTTACTCCACAGACTTGTCTGATAGTACCGGTCCACACAACCTTTTAATCAGCCAACAATAAAAATGACGAAACCCAAATCAAAGTCCTAACCGCAGATCAATTTCTCTTCTCTATGAAAAGTCTGCAGGGCGACACCCAGCAGTAGACCTCCATCACTGATAATGGACCCAATCACTCTTATAGACTTAATGATTCTGATGAAGAGATTTTTTTTCCTTTGGTAGGCAGGTTGAGGAAGGAGGGAGATCAATTCTGCACAAAATGAGTTAGCAGTCATTAAATCACGGGTAAAGCAGAATGGAGGCCGATGAAATGCTCTACCTGCTGCCGAGCGTCCCCGTCATTGTTGAGAATCTGCACAAATAACACAGATATAATAATCTGTAGTCAGGTAATTTACAGCAAAATCAATTTAGCTGCTGGAGCCCATTAACCTCACGCTGGTTTTTCCTCCTCAAGGAGAGTTGGGTCATAGCAATTTAGCACAACTGCAGACCTTTGACAAACGAGGACACAGGCCCTTGTCTTTATAATGCTACAGATGTCAGAGTTCACTAATTTTGCCTTTATTATCCTGCAGGTCACATCTGCAGCCTATGCCTGGGGCTTTTTTGGTCGACACTATTACTCTTAAATCTCCAGCTGAGATTTATGCTCCTTGCACTTGCAAGTCCTTACTGCATGTGTTCCAGGGTCATGGTGTTAACTGCACAAATATGGCTTCAGCATATTTAGAGAAAGAAGGGGAAAAAAACAGAGGATGGCAGCTTTTTGACACAGAATGATCTTTCTTTTTTTCAGTTGCAATTCAAGTAAATTTCCTTTGAAGTCATCAAGGCTGATGCTGCAGATGATTCAACTCGACATTAATAGATTTTAGTTCCATGTGAGCTCTCTGCTTTTTTGTCATGGTTCTATATTCTGCCAAAGTTGTCTTATGTGTCCTCACTCTAATGCCATATTTTTTTTAAATCCCTGGAATCAAAGTTGAATGATGTCTGTCGCTGCTTACAACAGTCCCCCTTCTTATTTGCAGTCAGGGGTGAGAAGGAACGGGCAAGTGGTGCAGGGTTATCCGTCCATCATCGAGGTGCAGGAGGAACAGGACGACTACGAGGAGGAGGAGGAGGAGGAAGAGGACAAGGCCACATCTGTGTCTTTGTTATCGGAGCGGAACCGAGCGGTGAACCTCAGGGACGCCAGTGCTAAGTCTCTGCTGATTCGACACAGCCAGAAGACCACAGAGCAGAGCTCCAGGGGCTCTGGGAGGAAGAACCAGGAAATTACTCTCACCACTTTAGACCCTTCCAACCTCAGCCCCAGGTGAGTTCCGGTCGCCATTGATTTGTCTGTCTGCCTGTGTTGGCCTGTGTGTCTGTGATGTCTATTTTTGTCAATCTTCTGCAAAGTGTCCGTGGAACAAACTTGGGCTGAGATAAGATAACAATATTTGTATGACCTTTCATTGTTAACACCACTAAACCTAGTCCAGTGAAAGAGAGGTTAGAATCCATATCCTTTATCATGATACCTGTTGGGCGTGGTCAAAATATGATGGGGGATTTAAGAACTTAGAAAGGAATAAATCAGATTATGCTCCTTTGAAAATGTAAAGGTATTAAAGGGATCTCCAAATGCTCACCTCTGACCCCCGATATCCACTGGTCACGCCAATTTGGGGGATCTGAATCGGGATCAGTTCATGCCCCTGAATCTAAAATGATTAGTGGGATATTAAAACATGTTACAGGAGGAGAAAAAAACGCTCTTTTATTGATATCATTGTCTGTTATCGCTGTAATGTATGTGCTTACCCTCTTTGCTTTGTCTTTATCTGTCAGCCGAACCCCCCCCCCCCCCGCGGGACAGTAAAGAACTGAACTGAAACACTTTTTTACATCAAATATTGAGATGATTGAACAACTGACACATGGGCTCAGCAATTAAAAGTCAAATATACCTTTTGGATTAGCTCTATACAGAGGATGGTTAGTGTAGCTTGGCTTAACGACTGTAATGCTTAGTGTGCTGTAGTGGTAGGTGTTTTTGTTATCCCCCTCTTTCCATTCTCTATGCTAAGCCAAGTATTCCTTTAAGACCATGAAGAAAGAAAACATTGCTTAAAGAATCTCGTAATGTTACATAATTCAAGATGTGGTGTCACATGAGAATATTAAAATGATTTATATCGATTACTAATATGTTTAATATTACCATTGTTTTTAGAATATCCAACAATGATCCCATAATCCTTTCTCGCGATGCAGGATAGTGGACGGCACTGAAGACGGGGAGGGCACAGAGAGTTCCCTGGCCTTCTCCTTCACCACCCGAGGCTGTCCTGTCAGTGAACCAAACAGTGCCTCAGCGTCTGCCACAGGTCCTCCCATCCTACACCACACACGAGTTTGCCCCTCAAAAAATGACCTTATGCCATTAAACCATTAAACCCCCCCCCCTAACTTCCTAAATCCTGGGTACTGAGAAATGTTCACATCCCAAACTCTGGCAGAACGGTTGCGTGATGATGATTGATTAATCTGAATTTGCACTTTCTATCGATGCCTAGATAATTTATCAGCTGCCGTGATTCATTAACTGCTGGGTGCAAATTTGTACTTCTTGTTGGAGGCTTAAAGTGGTTTGCAACTAACAAATTCTTTTTTTTTTGTGTCACAGATATTCTGCAGATCAGCACTGCAGAATTAGCAGCAAAAGCAGAAGAGACCAGGGGACAACTGCGACATCTTGACCAGCAGGTAGGACGATTTGTGTACATGTTTTGTGACAGACAGGCAGACAGGTGGGCTCGGCCACATGGCAATGTCAGCATGTTAGGCACAGGATGGGTGATGGGACTAATGAACCAAGAAAAAAGAATAAGCTCAAGAGATCCCGTCTTTCTTTTGTATTTTTATACAAGGACTTAATAGATCTGCTTTGCCTGGTAGGTGCCATTGTCAAGTACATATGGATATCATATAGGCTTAGGGGGTCCGTTACCCAGCTTCAAATTCTCCGTTCATACTCACACACACGCACACACACAAACACATGGTCTCTTCTGCCGTATCCTATGGTTTTGATTGGCAGGCGGCTAAATTGACATTAGACTTTTGGCAGGTGTGGAGGCTTGTTTGCGTCCTCCCACTGAGCTGCAGTCTGTAGGATGTTCATAATAAGAACGACGAAATAATAGGAAACTAGAGGATGAAAAGAGAAAAGGCAGATGACATAAAGGGCAAAAAAGGGAGGGATAAAAGGGAGTAGTGTGAAAACAGTTGCGCAGCACATTCACAGTTATAAATACTGGCTCTGTTGTCCTTTCTCTGTCTCAGTGGGCTACTGCTGTTTGACAGGAAGTCTCTCAGCATGGTCTTGTAGGTTGTTAATCCTGACTTGCATCCATCCACTCTGATCACCGTAGGAGATAAAGGGGGCGGGGGCGGGGGGGGGGGGGGGGGGGGGGTTCAAGCCTATCTGCTCAATACAAACGCATACAGAAATAAAAATGACAAATGGGAACACTGAATGTTATGTGGCACATGTAAGGCTGTTACCAAAAATGGGTTTATATGTTCGAGAAAAGTCAGAAGTGAATTTGAATTTGTGCTGGCATTTGCTTATTATTCATACTGTGAAATAAAGACTGTCAGTCAGTTATTTATAGTAGTCAGTTTCATATGTTGTGCAATGCTGATTCTGTCCAGAGCCAAACAGAAGTGGCAACATTTTAATGAATTACAAATTGTATGAATGCAGCAATGACCCAGCGACCTTTGACCTCTTACCTTTGCTCTTTGACTTTAAGGTAATGCCTATGCATCTGAAGGGTTTATTGTAGTGGGAGGTGAATAATGCATCAACACGACTGAAGAGAGGCCTTGACCCGGCGACCTTTGTACTGTGTCGTGGAAATCACGATGTACAGCTGAACAGGAGGGCTGAAACCCTTTCCTGAATGTTCTGAGTAATTGCACTTATGAGGGGATAAAGAAACAATTCAACATGATACACACATACAGACACACTTCAAAATGATGGGCGCATGAGCACAAACAAGCACAGCAGTGGTGAGCTACAGTAAATCAGCAGTGCGCAACAAAACCAATTACCAAAAACTGAGTGTAAAAGTTATTGACATTTTGGGATAGTGGAACAACCTGTTCACACAAAACTGAAATCCAGCAGATACAGAGATACAGAATATCCGGACTTCAGTGCATGACTGGGTTATCTGTTGGGTGCTGGGCAGGTTGTGTACAGTAGATTTATCTGAGCTCGCCAGGAACAGCCCGTCGTTTGTTTGGAAACAAGGAGGATGAAAGAGGCGAGGCCAAACCAAAAGCGTTAAATTTGCAGACCGTAAAACCAAGACAATGAGCTGACAGACACTAAAACTCTCCCCAGAGCTGAGGCAAACCACAGAGTGGCCCCTTTTGTATATCATGTTCCAAACACAATAAACCTTGATTGAAATCAAAAAAATAGATGTGGACCTCAATTTGCCAATTTGCAAACATAGGTATCCTGTATTGTACATCTGGTGCAATCTAGTGAGCAATCCGGATTTCACTGAATGAGGCTTTTTAGAAAATACTATCCTCATGTTACAGTTAGCATAACAATGGTCATTGCACAATTCAATTATCATGTACCTGTAGTTGCCGCGGGCTTCGGTCATCCAGTGCTGCTGTTTTGTCCGATGGGGCTCTCTGAGGTGTAAGTACTGGAATCGTGTTGACAGCGTGTCAGATTGGACTGTCCTGTCGCTCTCAGCTTTTCTATTTTTATCAGAGCCAGAGTTTAGATCCAGGCTTTTATCAGCCACTCCAGAGCTGGGACAATTGTGAAGGAGGGGAGAGAGAGAGAGAGAGAGAGAGAGAACATTTTGTCCGCCTAAAACTATTGTCAGGAACTCAGGGTATGGTAGATCCAGTCAATGGGGATTTTCACTCTTGACTGAAGTGCCGGGAAATGAAATTCACATGTTGAGGATAGGCAAATGTTTTGCATGTAAGCCGCACGACGTGAGAGGGCAACAGGGAGCTCCCAGGCTGATTTAGTTCAGTCGTGATCGCACAGTATATTTATGCGCGGAGCCTGATCACCTCTCGACGTATTCACACAGCGTCTGGAGCGACTCCCACCTGGAGCTGTGTGTCCTGCTGTGGGCTGATGTGCATCCAGCAGCGGTGATGTGTGATGAATGGTCATGAGTGCTTTGACTGGCAGAAGCAGATGGCACGTTGGCAGGGCTTCATGATCGTGCCCTCTGTGGACACGCCACTAATACCCCCCCCCCCCCACCCCCCGCCCCCATCCGCGTAAGGACCAATTATAGCAGCACAATCTTACATGCTAAGCAGCAGGCAGGGGGGCACAAATATTTTGACCCCAAATCTTGACCAACCTCAAAATTCCAAATTCATAGCGATGGACTGTATATTCTGCTTTTTGATCCTGGTAAACAGTAAGTGTTTCCTAGAAAGTTTCTTATTTATTATATGGGTATTTCAATTGACTGTTTTGGGGGGGATGGTTCCAAATTGGAATCATTTCTGCAATTCCTGAAGGGATACCCCTAATTACTACTATGTATATTGAAAAATTGATGAAGTAAAATATAGTGTTATCCTAAATAAGCTCACCTGAGACTCCACGCCTCTGTCCCTGTCTCTCTGTGCCCAGCTCTGTTCTCGGTGTTGCCTTTTACCTAATGATACCATTAGGGGAACATTTCCATAAGCACTTCATTCATTCCTTCCTCACGAAGAGTTTTATCTAACTGCCTTTGATATTACCAGGGTATTGATACTTAATTGGCGTTTCGGTGCGCTGAAAAATGGTCAGATGATGTTTGTCTTTTCTCTGCAATTTGAACTGACCCGGCTGGCTGAAATATAGAAACAAACATACGCACAACGCCGCGGCAGCATGCATGTCATTTGCAGTAGTATGAAAGCAGCAGAACCCATCATTAACTTGAGCCGATATAGCTTATGCCTGATAGGATTGGATGTAGTTTCCCAGAGAAACAGAACTCCTATTGTTGGCTGTCAATTTGTCCAGAATATTATGAAGCCAGAAACTTACATTAGGGGTTTTTAAGGTAATTGCCTTTTTTTTACCAATCAAGTCATTTATTCCCATTTGAAACAAACCAAACGGCTCGAGAATCTTTTGAACATTTGGTAAGCTATGATGACCCCTATGATGACCCCTTGCCTCCAGGAGACACGGCTGCACTGTACCACAACGAGATAACGGGGCGAACAAATAGCAGCCTGGTGAGAATTGTAAATACGTTCTGTTTTATTATGCCGTGTGGTAGAAGAATAGAAAAATGTCTGACACATCCTTTATAACCTTTGCAAAGTACTTACTGGAGGTCAGCCACCACTGACACACTCCCAGAGATTGCTCCACGAGAGCTAATGCGTGTGGGGTTCAGGGTTCGTAAGCTGCGGACCAAATCGCCGGGAGGCACATGAGGGAGGGACACGATCTTTCAGAACTTTAAATGCAGCACCGGTGCTTTCAATGCTTTTTTATTATACTTTTTAAAAAAATTGATGTTGTCCTGTTTGTTTGTCCGCCCCATAATTTCCCCCTGAGCGCATAGACAACATTGATTTGAATGCAAGACGTGGTGGCAGAGTCAAACTCCGCCTCAAGCAACAATGGGCATTTAGGATCCTCAGTCCCAAAGCTGGAAGTCAGCCAGCGCTGAACGAGGAACTTGACTTCTTCCCTCCTTCCCTAGTAGATTATAGGTGGATTTGTGTGAATCATCAATTACTGTGCGATCGAGCCTAATGTAAACTGCTTTATAAGACTGTAGTTTTGCTAGTGGCAGCTAATGTACCTCCAATCCGTTAAAGATGACAGGTCTTGAGGTCTTGTAAACTCACTTATTTCTAACACCACATCCCACAGATTTTTTTCAAATGCAAATTCGATGCACTCGATGTACAGCTTTCCTTTTTTTTTTCACTCATGCAGTAGTACTCCCCTAGACCTGTCAACACACACTTTAATGTGTAAAATCTGTGAAATCCCCCTTTCATAGATTTCTTGAAAGTGTTTGGGCACAAAATCCATAGGTCTGACTTCCACGCCAGTTATTTCCATTTGAGTAATAACGGCCACTGTGAACAGGAGGAATTGTTGGTTACGTCACGCAAAAGAATGTTTCAATGTTCATATGGGGAACTTTTTTTCATATTGTATAACTAAATTATACAATACTTAATTTTGGGAAACAACCCTGTGTTGTCTGATATGAATTCAAACTTTTAATTTATTAGAGCTCCTTTTCTTTTACTTGTGTGTCTGGATTTGGATTTTCATGCCACACCTTATCCATGGTTGAGGCTTTTTTTGTTTTTTGTTTTTTTAAATTACAGATTATGTCTCTGTTTATTTCTGCAGGTGAGCACTCTGGGGAGGGAAGTGGCCGACCTTGGAAGAGTCATGAAGAGAATGGCTCAACTCATGGAGACCCTCATGTCATCAGTGCCCCCCCCTTCAGTGGGCTGCCCTGCACACCACGGTTACCTGCCCCCTCCTCAGTCTTACCCTTCACCCTCCCAGACTGCTTCCATCTGGACGGACACGCCTGTGTCGTTACCCTCCTCTCCTCTCACAATCCCCCACCTACATGGTGCGATATGCCACATGGACTCCCTCGCACACAGACCCCAGGACCTCCAGCTGGGCTACCCCGCTAACCCCAGCTCAACTCCACCTTCTACCCCCAACTCGTCAGTCCTCCAATTGCAGCCTCACATGCCTTCCTCATCCCTCGGCTCACCGGAGATTTCCCACCACATAGACGGAGCTTGTAGCTCCTTCAGGTCAAGGGTACACAGTCCACCTCCGCAGGACGGAGGAAACGAGGGCCCTCATCGGCCCTCTGGGTGTTCTCCTCAAACTGGACTAGAGGGGGGCTATCACAAGCCAACCAAGGGTTTGTAGCAGCCCCCCCTTTTGAACTCTGCAGGACTTTTTCCGGGACATTTTTGAGGATAAGTTCCTGAACTGATCAACTGGAGTCCCCTCATATCACTGCAGGACATTTGCAGGGATGCAAATAAGATTCCTTTTGTTTCAAAGGCACGTGTTATAAAAATCCAGTTGCATGAAAACAAGTACAGAAGGATTAGGTTTGTTAGCTTTACCTTGTAGAGATGTAGAGTTTTTAGACAGGATATAGAGGTTTGGTTCACCTCTATGGGGACAGCTCACCTCCAACCTGATACCCACCCACCATGAGGCCCTTTGAGAGAGACACACGCCATAATTGAGGACAAGAGGGACACGATGGAGAGAGTTCTTTTCTGTCGTCCTTTATTGTTTTTTGTTTTGTTTGTTTCTTTTTGCTCCTGGCTAGAGATGGTTTAAGGTCGGCCTGGGTTGGTCAGAGGAAGAGAATTAGCATCATGGATGATGGTGTTGGGCTTCGGAAACACGAAGGGGAGGGGGGGCAGTTAACATCCTTCCCCCAAGCCCCTATCTCTACCATCTCATCTCCTTCTCAACCCGTCTTTCCTTTGCCCACTCGTGTCCGATGCACCGAATTGCCTGGACCAGTGCATGACTGGTTTTGGGGCTGGTTGTACCGGCAGTGCAGGATGGTGTGAGGAGAGCGATGGGACGTATGGTGCTCTTTACCGCTGGCCCTCAGGAAAGGGGGGGAAGTTGGTTATTGAAGGGGTGGGGGTAGGGGGGTGTTATGCCTTGGGCAGCAGAGCCCCTGCTGTCGTCTGTCACACTGAGCACAGGGACTCTTTCTCCATCTCTGTCTCTCTTTTCCACTGTTTCCCCCCGTACACCTGCCACTCTCTCCCTCCTGCTCTCTGCATGCCTTTTCCGAGCCTTTTGAGTAGTGCCTGTAGACACACATTAACATGCTGCATGTCACCCTATGGAAATCCAGCTTGCCATTTATCTAATCTATTTAGAGGAAACACGGTTTACTGACGCATATTTATTGGATGTGGGCTCAGTTTGAAAAAAAGCTGGGGTAATTTTAGGAACAAGGTAGTCGCCCCTGTTGAGAAGCGGCCTGGAGCAAACCACCAATGCCAAACGGGTTCATGATCCACAATGGAGGCCGTTTCCCTGATCGTCACACAGGATTACCAGCTCTTCTTGAGGTCCACTTTTCTCAGCTGTTAAGAGCAAAGGCAATATTCCCACATAAAAGCACAATAAGGAAATGAAAATGCTTTTATATTTCTATGAATGTATCGATACTAAAGATGTATTTTTTTACCTCGAAGAATGCAAGAGTGTGCGGCGGCAGTAAGTGATGCTACTGCACCCGAGGGTTATGGCAGTGGTGTTTGCTGGTACCAGCCGATGCAAATCCTAAACTGGGACAGAGGTCATAACTCTCGGCCCAGGCAGATCTACTGTTCTCTTCTTGAATTCATGTAGGTTTGACTCTGCTTCTCTGCCAATGGAATGTACTGTAATCAAACTTCTCTTTTCCCTTAACATTTTGATATTTATTAGATACAAAAAAAGACCTGTTATGCTAATAAACAACAAATATGACTGTTATGTGCTTACCTTACGTTTTTGTTCACAGGTATTTTTACAGGTAACCTCATCCAAACCATAAAAATAAACATATTCCTCACAACCTGCAAGTGCAATACTAAGGCTATCAAAGGCCTTTATTTTTGCTCAGTTACTGATAAAACGGCATGAAAATATTCTAACTTTCTTGGTTTAGAATCAAGTCATTTTTCGATTGAAGTCCCGTTTTTTAATCTCAATAACATGGGTAGGCTATGTAAAAAAATATGTATCTATTTTCCTCATTGAATTTATAAAAATATGCCTAGTTCTCGTAACATCATACTTAAATCCAGATAAAATAATGGGTGACTGACCACAGGTAACCAGGTTCCAAAATGTAACTTGCTTTGAAGTGTCGAGTGGTTCCTG